>NC_133328.1:184432132-184701954 GCF_042186555.1 Aquarana catesbeiana
TCGAAGCTAACCATTTATTGATCTTTACCTAGCAAGTGATATATTTGGAGGATTGACCCCCCACCCTCCACACCCAGCTATTTGCCTAGTCCTGGCACAGTGCAGGAGTTGCAGCTGCTAAGGAGAAGGCTGGGCTGTCAAGCTCTGTGTGAGCGCTCCCTACTCTGCAGCATGATAGCCCAGCCTACTGGCTGCTGCTCCTCTTACACTGTGCTGTCACTTGCAAACTTAGAAGTGACAGCGGGGAACACCGGGCGTGTGCTGGAGGTGTGACACTCACTGCAGTCAGTCCTGCAAGAGAGAGGCAGGGAAAAGGGAGCAGCTGGAGCTTCCAACATGCCCCTCCTCCACATATAGTCGCTTCATCCAGAGCATGCGTGCCCCCCCACCTGTTCCAACCCTAACACAGACAATAAGGGACTAACATGGACTCCAATCTGGATTCCAAAATGAAACTAGAAATTTAAATAGCTTCTGCGGGCAACATATTCATTTTTTCACATTGTGGTTTGTATATTCTAGCATACCTCACAACTTTTTAAGATGGGAACGAGGGATACCTATTAGCAAAAGTAAGTGGGCATAGGACACACCCTGCAACGCCCCCTTAAAGTAGAATTCTACAAAAAATAAGTTACACCTACAAGTGCTTTATTTTAACAACTACTATTCATTTACACTGGCTTTTGAAATTTATAAATGCATCAATTTGGAAATTGGTTGAAACATAAGTTCATTTTATATACAACTATAAAGATCACACCCAAATGAGGAGGAAAGAGGGACTTTGTTCCAAATCGGGGACAGTTTGAGCTATGATTATAGGCTCAATTTACAAAGCTAAACAATAGGATTAGGGACCTTATTTTAAAAAGTGGCAGTTACCTTCTGCTATGACCAATGAAAATTGTAAATAAATGTCATATGGCAGAAGAGAAAATGCCTTGTTCTTGTGTAAAGCTTTAATTAGGCCTGGTCACCAGGCTTTATTCACAAAGCTTAAACACAAGTCTAAAGCACTCTAATTTCAGCTTTGGGATGTTTGTTTTCAAATCTCACTCTCGAGTAAATTAACCTTTTTTAAATATACAAAAGTTAATACATGTACCACAAACTTGAAGGACCAAAATTATGGCAAATTATTCAGGGAGGTCAAATTTGCTATACTTTAGAAACTTTTTAAATTGGTGTTCATTCATTTTGTACCATAAAAGCTGGGGGGGACACTTTAGCATCCTTGTCTTGGGACCCAGAGCACCTTGTCCCAGGACTGGGTAGGAGTGCAAGCATGCAAGAAGAGGGCAGTGGTGGGAGATCAGGCACAGTGAAGGGTTGGTAAACCAGGAAAATGAATGGGGGGGGGGGCGTGTCCGCTCGTGTGTACGTGGCATTACTGATTGTTTGCATACCAGGTAACAAATTTTGGCCTCTTTGCCCACTCAAACCTGTGGCTGCTACTCTTGGAAGTGGTATATCTGTACAATCTATGAATTCAAAACGTCACTTTTGCTTCAGTACATCATGCAGGTGTGCCACTTAATTTTCAGGTTTCAAAGCATTCCCTAAACATGATATTTAACCAGTTCAGCCCCGGATGGTTTTACCGCCTTAATGACCAGGCCATTTTTTTGAGCTGCGGCACTGCGTCGCTTTAACTGACAATTGTGTGGATGTGTGGCGCTGTACCCAAATAAAATCTACCCTTTTTTTTCCCCCACAAATAGAGCTTTCTTTTGGTGGTATTTGATCACCTCTGCGGCTTTTATTTTTTGAAAAGACCAATTTTTGAAAAAAAAATTATTTTTACTTGCTATAATACATATCCAAAAAAATAAAAGTTTAGGCCAATATGTATTCTGCTACATATTTTTGGTAAACAAAAAATCACAATAAGCGTATATTGATTGGTTTGCGCAAAAGTTATAGTGTCTACAAAATAGGGGATAGTTTTATGGACTTTAAAAAATGTTTTTGTTTTCACTGGTAATGGCAGCGAGCTGCAATTTTTTGCGGGATTGCGGCAGACAGATCTGTTTAAATGTGTTCCTTGGGTGTGTTCTAACTGTGTAGGGGCTGCCTGTGAAAAAAAAACAGATTGCTGTTCCTGATCACTAGGAACAGCAGATCTCAGAGTTGTCCCCTGACAGAAGGGGGATCTGCCTTATTTGCATAGGCAGATCCCCGTTCTGCCTCTCCTCACCGTGATCGCAGGTAGCCCAGCGGACATTAAGTCCACGGGCGTGCTCCCGTGGCGTGCAGTTCAGCATGCACGGACCGACCTATGGGTACACCGGTTTACGCAGGAGAGCCGACCTGCCACTGTATATTTACAGTGGCTGGTCGGCAAGTGGTTAAAGAAATTGTGCATTTTAAAGTGATACTAACCACACACTGTTTAATGTACATTGCCCCTTCTATTTCTGTACATGGCTGATGGCACTGTATTAGGTTTTTTTTTTTTTTTTTTTAATAAAAATAAGTACCTTTTTCTTAATCAATATACAGCTGCCACATGACCCAGATCTTTCCCAGCCTGTCTGTGGGAAACATGAGCAGGAGGAGCTTCTAGTCCTCTGCTGCTGATCACATGTTCAAAATAAAAAAAAAAAACAGCCTTTGAAATGCAGAGTAAAAAAAAAATATCAATGAACGTTTTTAAAGATTTATTATTGTGTGGAAATAACATTGTGTGGGCAGATTTCTGTAAATCACAGGCTGTGTCATTCCCCTCCAGTCTGTGTCTTAGAATAAGAGGGAGGTGAAGCCCCCATTAATCTACATGTAATATCCTGCCCCCATTGTGTTTAGAGGGCATGGAGGAGGCGGGAGGGAGTGGGCTGTCATTTACCACCTTAAAAATCATAAATCATAAATCATAAATAATTTATAATAAAATACCTAAACAGGAAATGGGATTTTTCTTCATTAAACTCACACTTTACCAATAGGATTATAACAAGGGAGAAAGTAATACTGGCTGAACAATGGAAAAAGAACTGTACTGATTAATTTTAATGCGTCTAATAGTGGAGGAAGTATGACTGGAAATTCAGAATTTTCACAAAGTCCCAGGCAGTTAGAACCCTTCAAAGAAGATCAAGATTTTGAGAGGCAAACTGAGCTACTTTTATATTAATGGAAAGATTTCAAAAAAATTTAAGTTACAAAACAAGAAAAATTCTGACAAAATCTACAAGACTGGGAAAAGGGCGGTATTTTTTATTTCTCTACAGACAGGTACAAGTAGATCAAGATGTTTTAAGTCTAGAATACAAACTCCCTCCGAACAGTCTTTAATCTTTTTCAGACCGTGAGAACCAACATACAGATAAATTGGTGAGTTTTTAAGAGGAAATAGAATTAGAAATCAACTTAGAGCCCAAGAAATTGACTACCAAAAAACAGAAGGAAAAAGGAGAAATTGAGACCACCAAAAGTCAAAAAGGTGAAAGACTGAGGAATCTGAAAAAAATACTACTACGTGAACCTAGGGAAGAGATGAAAGAAACCAGAGGGTCACAAATACAAGAGAAGAAGGTAGTAAATGTAGCTGACTTTCAGTTAAATGAACAACATATTTAATTATTACAAAAGGGTCTGTCCTTTTTCCCCTACATCATCAATGAACAAATTTGAAATCTATAAGGACCTAAATCTGTTTTTGAGACTGGTTCTCTTTCATCCTTGGCATGAGAAGAAACTCCAATGCAATCCCTCAATCGGAAAAAACTCTTGATGGAGGTGATAGAGAAGCTCTCAATAACTTATTTTTGTTTCTGGATGAAAATACAGATCGCAAATTAGCAGAAGAACCTGAACCTGCTATAGGGGACCTTTTAACATAAGAATTGGATCTACTAAAATGCCCGGTCTCTCTAAAGATAAATGGCTTAGTCTTTTCTTAGATCGAGTACAAAAAGATCTGGAAAAGGTTAAATGGAACTGACATGGCATAGATAATCTATCGAAAGAGGAAAGCAAGGCACTAGAAGAACTTGAGGCACCAAATTTGTTGGTTAAGAGGAGTGACAAGGCCGGAAATGTGGTTTTAATGACACAATCCATGTATGAAAAAGAGGTCTTGAGACAACTTGAAGATATCACAACATACAAAAGACTAACTGTGAACCCATTACCAGCCCTTGAGGATGCCCTTAATCATAAACTAAACCTAGCCTTAGAAGCAGGATTGATTTCTAAAAAGGAAACGGGATACCTGACATTAAACGAATATAATGTACCTACCTTCTATATAATTCCCAAACAACATAGGTCTTCCAGGTGGATCATGAAGACACTTATCGTATCTGCTATAAAAGGCCTGTTAGAAAAAGTAGGGAAATATGTAGATGCACTTATCCTTAAACTTTCACATCTAGATATACCTACTGTAGGCCTGTTGGTTGGCATTGATGTAGAAACATTATACAGTTTGATTCCGCATGACGGGACTAAAGGCGATCTCCCATTTTTTGGAAACTGAATACCCCCACATGGGGGCACATAATGAGTTTATAATTGAACTATTGGAATTTATGTTGCATCATACATTTTTTCAGTTTCTAGGTACCAGTTATCCTCAATTGAGAGGTACCTCTATGGAGGCCCTTGGGCACCAGCAAAGGCATGCCTCCACCTGGGCCTGTGGGAGGAAGATGTAGTGTATAAATTGTTGATGTACCTCAGCCACTGTGCGTTGTGGCTGAGGTACATTGATGATGTCCTCATGGTATGGAATGGCATCAGGGAACAGTTATCCACCTTCCTTGAGAAACTTAATTTCAATTACCGCAATATTACACTAACCTACTCCTGCCATTGGGAAACCCTGCCCTTCCTAGACTTACAGATCTCAGTTAAGGAGAACAAATTCACTACCAAAACTTTTTGTAAAGAGAGTGCTGCCAACACCTTGCTACAAGCTCAAGGTCTTTGTCGAGGCTCTCTGATCTGGGGAATTCCAATTGGTCAGTTCAATGAAACCAAGTGAAAACAATTCTGGAAAGACACTGGCAAATCTTAACTAGATCTCCACTTCTAGCAGGTGTAGTGCTTAATGGTTGCACGCAGGGCTCTTACTCTGAATGAATCAGAGTATCATTGAGGTTATCAAAGAACACCAACAAAAAAATTGGCATACTGAACTAACACTAATATGTGGAATGCATGCTTGTGGACACTGTCAGATATGTAAATACACTGAAAAAACAGATACGGTCACTAATTCTGATGGAAGAAAGAAAGATCCGCCAATTTATTAATTACTCTACAACCTGTTTGGTGTATATGCTACAGTGCCCAAGTAATAAGGTATATGTGGGCAAGACCAAGAGACAACTCAGAGTCAGAATTGGTGAACATATAAAGAGAAAATAAAAAGATGAGCGTCCACTTGCAGTGCACTTTGCCCAATTTCATCAAGGTAACCCCAAAGGCTTATGTGTTAAGGGCTGTTTTTCTTTTGTCTATCTAGCAAGGTTACTTTATGGCATAAGCAAGGAAGCTCAGACCTGTGCAGTGTAAAAATGTATTTTCACTGAACAAAAATGCTGTACATACAAAACTATTACAATATTAGGAACACAGTACGAAACTGACAGATATATCAAGCAAGATACCTAGCAAATAAGCAGAAACTATGATCTGTAAACAGTAGAAATACGCTTAAAAGTTACTTAACTCAAGTTACTGTTTGTTTGTGGTCTCCATTGACAACGAGGCTTCTTAAGCAGTTGCTGGAAATCAGGTATCTTCTTCTTGGCTGGTACAGACTTTTCCTCTTTGGTCTTAGGGCATGATGAGAGTCCCTCCTATCTATCTCTGCTGCTCGCTTTTCTTTGGGCTTTTGTTGACAATGGTTACAAACCTGTTTAACTTGACAACCGACTGTTCCAACTGTCAACAGTTTCCATTGTTTGAGGATAGCCTGTGTACTTGTTGCCAATGCATTAGTTTGAGGGGCATCCTCAAACAAACTCAATAGTAACCTGATTTCGGTTTCTATCTAAACAGTTTGTTAGAAAAATCATGAATAGATTTTATATCAAACACAACATAAGGGCATATACAGTATGTCCTAAATCTCTCAACCAGAAGAGGTGACTCTAACACCACTTTTTTACAAAAAGAAAAGACATGGATCTTTAGTCAATGGACATACCACCGAATGCAATTTGCAGCCATTCTTGGAGATATGAAATGATAATGCGATTTACCTTGTTCATTTCCAGGATCCCCTTGTACCTATATGGCCATCATTAATTTATCGTGCCTCTGTGATAATATACCCATACCCGGATATTTAATTCAGTCAAAGAAAGCCCCTCTTTGCTCTGAAGAAGTTTGATGTGATTGGTGCATGAAACACATCACGCAAACCTGCCGCTGCGAGCATGCGCCTACTGAACCTGTGGGTGTTGTCTACATCGCGGGATATGGGCAGCCATATGTCAGACATATATTGGAGAACCAAGATCAGATTAGGCAAAGCAGACTATAACCTGGACTCAGGGAATACTACAAGGCGGTGAGATACTTGAATACTACGAGGTGGTGAAATACTTATCCACAACACACCCCTCCACTATTCCAGTATTTAGGACTGCATACTGACGATACCAGACTGCTCCCACTGTACCTATTAATTAGCTTGCTTACACATACTGACCTGCAGACACCTACAGCCACGCAGCAGCATCCCAATATTAAACATTGAACAACAATTGAATTGTGGAAATACAGGACATATACCATCCAGGCTGTTTAAAGGGGAAGGTCTCAAGAAGTCATCATGGATAATGTTGACACTTTCCATTACAGTCCCCTCTGTACAGGAACTATATTTACTTGGGAGAATGCCTGTCTGTGTGAATGTGTAGTGTGAGCAGCTGCTAGGCTTGTCCAAGTCATAGTTGTCTAATTTTGAACCGGTGGAGGCATTTGGTTTTGTAATCATTGATTTTCAATAAAAGCTGTGGTTTTATACTTTCAACCAGCTGATCCTCTTTCTTGTGGACCTATAGTCTTCATTTTTTTTTTTTTTTACGTTTGCTTGAGTCATGCTTTTCATACATATTGAGGTGATACGGTTAACACAGCTGAGGTGATAAGTCTGTTGATACTTGTTTTCCTCACATTATTACACAGGGACTGTGTATGGGGGATTTTATCCTTTTTGTTGTATGTGATTTACCTCTGTGTATACGCCCACATATGTGACTCTATAGTCACATAGGCTGCTCAAATGTGATAGGGAGGAAATGCTCAGCACAGAAACTCACTGAAAACTGAGCATGTGCAGAGTTGCCACCACAACTATAAAATCCCTAGCTGTCTTGGGGACATTAAAAGTGTATAAAGTGAATATCAATCTGTGAAATCTCGTGAAATAAAGTGGTGAAAACAATTTTGAATAATTAATAATAGATGCTATCACTAAGTGCCGATTCACACAAGGGCAACACGACTTCAGCGCAACTTTGCAAGGTGACTTCGGGTGACTTACAACACGACTTTAAGTCACCCCCAGGACAGGTGACTTTGCCTGTGGCCAATCAGGCCAATCATGGCTAATACATACAGTACCTGCCCACAAGAATTTGTTTCCAGCGCGATCCCATTGCGCTGGTTCTTGGCAACAGGGTACTGTGCATCTGGCGCTCGCTGCAATAGGAAAAACACATTTTCCTATTGCATCGAGCGCGAGGGGGAATTCCCCTCCAGTAACATACCAGGCTCTTAGGTCTGGTATGGATGTTAAGGAGAACCCCTTACGCCGAAAGAACGGCATGGGGTCTCCCCCAAAATCCATACCAGACCCTTATCTGAGCACGCAGCCCGGCCGGTCAGGAAAGGGGGTGGGGACGAGCGTGCGCCCCCCCTTCTGAACCATACCAGGCCGCATGCCCCCAACATGGGGGGTGGGTGCTTTGGGGAAGGGGGGCTCCCTGCGGCCCCCCACCCCAAAGCACCTTGTCCCCATGTTGATGAGGACAAGGATCTCTTCCCGACAACCCTGACTGTTGCCTGTCGGGGTCTGCGGGCGGGGGGCTTATCGGAATCCGGGAGCCCCCTTTAATAAGGGGGCCCCCAGATCCCGGCCCCCCACCCTATGTGAATGTGTATGGGGTACATCGTACCCCTACCCATTCACCTGGGGGAAAAAGTGTCAATAAAAAAACACAACACAGGTTTTTAAAGTTATTAGGCAGCTCTGGGGGTCTTCTTCTGACTTCGGGGGTCTCTTCTGACTTCTCCGCTCTCTCCGGCCTCTTCTCCCGTTGTCCTGTTCTTCTCCCGCTCCCCGGTTCTTCTGCCGGGCTCCTCCGCTATCTTCTGCTCTTTTGCTGCTCTCTTGCTAGCGGTGGCCCAATCTTCTCCATCGTCTTCTTCCCTCTTCTTTTCTTCCGATGTTGACACAACGCTCTCTCCCGCTGTAATGCTGTGTACGCGGTGCGCATTGACTTATATAGGCATGGGGCGTGGTCACCGGGTGATGTCACCTGGTGACCCCGCCCCTTATGATGTCACAGTCCTGGGGCATGATGGGACTGTGACATCATAAGGGGCGGGGTCACCGGACGACATCACCCGGTGACCACTCCCCATGCCTATATAAGTCAATGCGCACCGCGTACACAGCATTACAGTGGGAGAGAGCGTCGTGTCAACATCGGAAGAAAAGAACAGGGAAGAAGACGATGGAGAAGACCGGGCCACTGCTAGCAAGAGAGCAGCAAAAGAGCAGAAGATATCGGAGGAGCCCGGGAGAAGAACCGGACACTGGGAGAAGAGGCCGGAGAGCAGGAGAAGAGAGCGGAGAAGTCGGAAGAAGAACCCCGGAGCTGCCTAATAAATTACTTTAAAAAAACCTGTGTTGTTTTTTTTTTCCCCAGGTGAATGGGTAGGGGTACGATGTACCCCATACTCATTCACATAGGGTGCGGGGCCGGGATCTGGGGGCCCCATTATTAAAGGGGGCTCCCGGATTCCGATAAGCCCCCCGCCCGCAGACCCCGGCAACCAGCGGCCAGGGTTGTCGGGAAGAGGCCCTTGTCCTCATCAACATGGGGACAAGGTGCTTTGGAGTGAGGCGGCAGGGCGCCCCCCTCCCCCATAGCACCCACCCCCCCATGTTGAGGGCATGCGGCCTGGTACGGTTCAGGAGGGGGGCCGCTCGCTCGTCCCCATCTCCTTTCCTGACTGGTCGGGCTGCATGCTCGGATAAGGGTCTGGTATGGATTTTGGGGGGGACCCCCACGGAGTTTTTTCGGCGTAGGGGGTTCCCCTTAAAATCCATACCAGACCTAAGGGTCTGGTATGCTCCCGGAGGGGGAACCCATGCCGGTTTTTTATTTAAAATTTGGCGTGGAGTTCCCCCTCATAATCTTCTTTTTGCTGTAAAGTCGCTTCACTATAGATGAGGATCCGACTTGGAGGCAACCTCCATTGAATTCTATGGGTACAGGTCACCTAGAAGTCGCCTTGAAGTAGTACAGGAACCTTTTCTGAAGTCGTAGCGACTTCAGTAGTGTACATTAAGACGGCTCTCATTGACTATAATGCAATTCCCAATGTCAAGCGACTTGGGGCGACTTGAGGGCTGACAAGTTGGATCCCAAGTCGTTGTAGTGTGAACCGACCCTTACAAGTGTTCTCACATCACTTAAAAGGTGCAACTGATCAATAGACAGTGCTGCGCTATAAAAAAACATCAGTAATAATAAAAGTGTAAAAATGGTAATTAGACAAGTGCACTGCCAAAAAAATTCATTCATTTTCGTTTTCGTTTCATTCGTTTATTTTTTAATTTTTTTCGTTCTTCGGGTCATTCGTCATGATCGCAATTACTAAATTCGTACATTTGTAAATTCGTACGAATTTACGAATATTCAGAAAAATTCGTTAAACGGGTTTTTTAACGAATTTCAACAAATTCGTTAATTCGGAAATATCCGAATTAACGAATTTGTTGAAATTTGTTAAAAAACTAATTTGGAACGAAACGAATTGCACGTCTGATGGTAATCAATAAACATATATTGCTGAAAGTTCATATATAATATCTGTGACTGATTGAAGTGAATTAAAAAAAATCAGTACATCAACGGTGCAAAAATCCAAAATGCTTGTGCTTTCCTCCACCAGTATCACAGGCTGCTCACCTCACATCAGTGAGTCAAATCAGCAATGTTCCCCTCTGGGGATAATCGAGTAGGCTGACGTGGTGCTGGTAATCATTTTCCTCCTCCAAATCGCTTATTCACATGGGATATAACCCTGATCATCTCACTAAATATGATGGATATGCAAAAGAAGGAAAGAACAATCTAGTGCTCTCCATTTAAAATGTTTAATAATATATAAAGAAAGGTAAATTATAAACTCACAAAGACGACACTTTAAGCCATGTAAGCTGAAAACACATTTCAGACACAAAGGGTCTCAAGATGGCCGCGATGTAATGTCCATACGCAGGCTCCATCCCCTAGACGTGTATCGTCAAAGCATTGCCTTCTTCAGTAAGGGTCTGAAGAAGTCAATGCTTCTTGAATGATACTATTGATTATTTGTCTTGGGGACATGAACAGAAGGTGGAGATAGAGAACAGCAGGATCAACCAGTTTTTTTTTTTTCAGAATACAGAAAATGAATCTCATAGTGACTGAGTGAGTATGCACAGCATGTAATCCAGCATTTATTAATACTTTTTTATGACGTGGGTTTTGACACTTTAAGCACTTACCACAAACCGTTGTAGCTGTACGTCGGTACTTTGACGTAGAATACCGGAGTTATGGCAGCAGTTAGCCCCCCCCCCGGCGAGCTACGGTCGCCTCTGCCTGTAGCGGCGAAGACAATCTGATGCTGTCCCCTCCCCAGTAGCATGGAGCCGAATGAGGGAAAGATGGCCCCCACTCGGCTCCATAACACTGGATGACGGAAGCGACGTCAAATGTCACTTCCGCCCAATGGTCTTGAAGGGGAGTATTTTTTTTTGTAAAAATACTTTTTTTTTTTTCTTTTTTCTATTGCATTTAAGTGTAAATGTGGGATCTGAGGTCTTTTTGACCCCAGATCTCACATTAGGAGAATAAAATAGTAATAAAAGTGACCCAATTTTTTTTTTTTTTTTAAAGACCAGTGTAAAAATAAAAAGTAAAATAAATAAGAATTTTTTTTTTTTTTAAATTTAAAGCGCCCCGTCCCACCAAGCTCGCGCACAGAAGCGAACCACAGTGTGAGGTATCGCCGCAATTGTTAGAGCGCAAGCAATAATTCTAGCACTAGACCTCCTCTGTAACTACAAACTGGTAACCTGTAGAAATGTTTAAACGTCGCCAATGGAGCTTTTTAAGTGCCAACGTTTGTTGCCACTCCACGAGCGGGTGCAATTTTGAAGCATGACATGTTGCGTATCAGTTTACTCGGCGTAACATTATCTTTCACAATATAGAAAAAAATTGGGCTAACTTTACTGTTGTCTTATCTTTTTATTCCAAAAATTTATTTTTTCCCAAAAAATTGCACTTGAAAGACAGCTGCACAAATACAGTGTGACATAAAGTATTACAACGACCGCCATTTTATTCTTATTCATTAGGGTGTCTGAAAAAAAAATAATAATGTTTGGGGGTTCTAAGTAATTTTCTAGCAAAAAAAAAAAAAAAAAACAGATTTTAACTTGTAAACAACAAGTCTCAAAAAAAGGCTCGGTCCTTAAGTGGTTAATGTTGTCATTTAAGCCTTTTTACCTGTTCCTGCAATATGCATATACAGTGCATCAGGAAAGTATTCACAGTGCTTCACTTTTTCCACATTTTGTTATATTACAGATACAAAATGGATTAAATTCGTTATTTTGTTCAAAATTCTTTAAACAATACCCCACCTCTATTTTTTGTCATTTGGTGAATGCAGCTAAAGCATGCATCCCGCATAAGTGGAAACAGGCACAACCCCCTACAGTAAGTATGTGGCTTAGGAAAGTAGAGGAAGTAAACAGGATGGAAGACCTAGTCTGGACAACTAGGAAACAAAGGGAAATTTATTTAAAAAGTGGTCACCATGGAACTGTTTTATTTCTTCAGAGGAAGGGAAAAAACAAATTGATACAAATTAAAGGGGGGGGGGGCAGGGGGGAGGGAGGAAAGTTCAGTTTTGTTTTGTTTTTTGTTTATTTGTGGGTTTTTTTTTTTTGTTTTGTTTTTTGTTTTGTTTTGGGAGGGGGGTAAGGAAAGGAGGGGGAAATGGACTATAAATAGGAACTGCAGTCGGAATACTGAGAGGTAGTTGGAGCATTATGGCCGGGTCTGGGGGAAGCGCCCCCCTCCTGACGCGGCAAGGAGTAACAACATGGAGGGCGGAAATGAGAGAGGAAGATTACACTTCTTATTTCTTTGTCTTCTTTGCCTCTTTTGTGATTCCTTTATATTTATTTGGGTTCATTCTTTTATCCATCTTTATTGGATAATATATTAGAAATAGACAGGAGTAGATGGAATGGAATGTAACAAGTTATTATCATGTATTTTTATTTATTTTTATTTTTTTTATTTCTTGTCTGGCTGTATGTGCAGAAATGGAATGTAATATACAGAAGGATTGATCATTTTTCTCCTGTTATATAAAAGAAAAATAAATAAATTATAAAAAAAAACCAATACCCCATGATGACAATGTGAAAAAAGTTTGTTTGATATCTTTAAAAAAAATTAAAAACGAAAAAAATCACATGTATTCCCAGCCTTTGCTCAAAGAGTATTCCCAGCCTTTGCTCAAAGAGTATTCCCAGCCTTTGCTCAATACTTTGTTGAAGCACCTTTGGCACCTCAAGTCTTTTTGAGTATGATGCTACAAGCTTGGCACACCTGTTTTTGGGCAGTTTCTCCCATTATTCTTTGCTGGACCTCTCAAGCTCCATCAGGTTGGATGTAGAGCACTAGTGCACAGCCATTTTCAGATCTCTCCAGAGATGTTCAATCGGGTTCAAGTCTGGGCTCTGACTGGGCCAATCAGGGATATTCACAGAGTTGTCCCGTAGCTACTCCTTTGTTATCTTGGCTGTGTGCTTAGGGTTGTTGTCCTGTTGGAAGATGAACTTTTACCCCAGTCTGAGGTCCAGAGCCCTCTGGAGCAGGTTTTCATCAAGGATGTCTCTGTACATTGTTGCATTCATCTTTTCCTCAATCCTGACTAGTCTCCTAGTTACTGCCGCTCGAAAACATCTCCACAGCATGATGCTGCCACCACCAGGCTTCACTGTAGGGATGGTATTGGCCAGGTGATGAGCAGTGCCTGGTTTCCTTCAGACATGATGCTTGCCATTCAGACCAAAGAGTTGAATCTTTGTTTCATCAGACCAGAGAATTTTGTTACTCATGGTCAGAGTCCTTCAGGTGCCTTTTGGCAAACTCCAGGCGAGCTGTCATGTGCCTTTTACTGAAGAGTGGCTTCCGTCTGGCCACTCTCCCATACAGGCCTGATCGGTGGTGTGCTGCCCCAACAGGGCATAGAATTCATATATATTGTTTTTCTAACCATTTTTCTGTGGATGGTTATGTTTAGTTTACATGCTGCCATCTAGTGACCTTTTGTGGTAATGCACCTATTTGTTATTTCTTTTTCTGACACACTTCCTTTCTGTGTAATGCTCCACCCTTCTTCCTGTGTTTGTACTTCCTGTGTAATGGAGACAGCTTAACAGGCCACATGTAACATGGGCACATGTATTCTGCATAAGTAAGCTACAGACAGTACCATCTTTTGACCGCATAAATACCACAACCTGTTCATCTGTTTGTATCCTGTCATCTGCTGTAACCTGATGTTCAGAATAAAAGCATCTTGTGGATGGAATCAGTATTTGGTGAGTTCAAACTATCTGAGGATTGTCTTCAGTGATTATATCTTCTTATACAGGCCAGGCATAGAGGTCTCACAAGGGATAGGTCGCTTCACAACAATCGGAGTCAGAATAGGTGGAGTGCTGCAGAGATGGTTGTTCTTCTGGAAGGTTCTCCTCTCTCCACAGAGAAATGCTGAAGCTTTGTCAGTGTGACCATCGGGTTCTTGGTCGCCTCCCTAACTAAGGCCCTTCTCCCCTGATTGCTCAGTTTGGACAAGCGGTCCACTCTAGGAAAAGTCCTGGTGGTTTCAAACGTCTTCTATTTACTGACGATGGAGGCCACTGTGCTCATTGGGACCTTTAACCCCTTCCCGCCGACCGTACGCACATATGCGTACTCGGCTTTCCGGGGTTATACCGGGATGATGCCCGCAGCTGCAGGCATCATCCCGGTACCGTTGTTTCCAGCGGGCGATCGGCTACCCGTGTATAACAACCGATGCGGCTAAAAGCCGCTCGGTTGTTATACCGGAGGAGCGGGAGGGGACATCCCCCCCTCCCGCCGCCTCCCGCCGCTGTTACCGGGCCTCCCGTGCGATTGGGAGGCCCGGTGTCCAATCGGGAATCTTCGGCGGCTGGGGGCGGGCTGGAATGAAGCTGTGAGTGGCTTCGTTCCAGCCTTCTTGTTGTAAACGCGGAAGCGACGTCATGACGTCACTTCCCGTTTACTCAGCTGCCAATGGCGCCGAATTCAAAAAAGTACACAGTACTCAGAATCGCCGTTTTCGGCGATCTGAATACTTTGAAGTGTAAAGGAGGGATGGGGGTCTTTTAGACCCCCCATCCCTCCATAAAGAGTACCTGTCACCACCTATTACTGTCACAAGGGATGTTTACATTCCTTGTGACAGCAATAAAAGTAAAATTTTTTTTAAACACAATTTTAAAGTAAAAAAATAAATAAAATAAATAAATAAAAAAATTTTTTAAAGTGCCCCTGTCCCCGCAAGCTCGCGCAGCAAAGAAAACGCATACGGAAGTCGCGCTCGCATATGTAAACGGTGTTCAAACCACACATGTGAGGTATCGCCGCGATCGTCAGAGCGAGAGCAATAATTCTAGCCCTTGACCTCCTCTGTAGCTCAAACCTGGTAACCGTAAAAAATTTTTAAAGCATCGCCTATGGAAATTCATAGGTACCGTAGTTTGTCGCCATTCCACGAGTGCGTGCAATTATAAAGGGTGACATGTTTGGTATCTATTTACTCGGCGTAACATCATCTTTCACATTATACAAAAAAATTGGGGTAACTTTACTGTTTGGATTTTTTAAAATTCATGAAAGTGTCACTTTTCCAAAAATTTGCGTTTAAAACACCGCTGCACAAATACCGTGTGATAAAAAATATTGCAACAATCGCCATTTTATTCTCTAGATTCTCTGCTAAAAAATATATATATAATGTTTGGGAACTCTAAGTAATTTTCTAGCAAAAAATACGGATTTTAACTTGTAAACACCAAATTTCAAAAATAGGCTTAGTCATGAAAGGGTTAATACTGCAGAAATATTTCTGTACCCTTCCCCAGATCTGTGCCTCGATACGATCCTGTTTCGGAGGTCTACAGACAATTTCTTGGACGTCATGGCTTGGTTGTTGCTCTGACATGCACTGTTAACTGTGGGACCTTATATAGACAGTGTGTGCCTTTCCAAATCATGTCCAACCAACTGAATTTACTACAGGTGGACTCCATTCAAGTTGTAGAAACATCTCAAGAATGATCAGTGGAAACAGGATGCACTTCAGCTCAATTTTGAGTGTCATGGCAAAGGCTGTGAATACTTATGTACATGTGATTTTGTTTTCTTTTTTTATAAAATTGCAGAGATTTCAAACAAATTTTTAGGAAGATAATAAATTTAATCCATTTTGGAATAAGGCTGTAACATAACAAATGTGGAAAAAGTGAAGCGCTGTGAATACTTTCTTAATGCACGAGCAAGGTGGGTAGAGATCAGTATTTCCAGAAATACTGGAAACATTTTTTATGTACCAAGATCCCTAAGAGTAATAAAGCAAAAATATATGTAGGAAATGGGATTTTAAAGGTACACCCAATATAAGGAAGAGCACTGATAAGAGCAACCTTGGATGTTTAAAAAAAGAGAACAGAACCATGACTCCACCAAACCCCCCCAAGAAAATTCAACACCTACCCCCACCCGACCCCACCCCAGGCTTACACCCTCCCCCTCCATATGCTCCCAACCGACACAACCCCTACGTCAACTCTTTTCATTTGTTAAGGATACCATTGAGTTATTGAAAACATTGGATGGATTACAGCTACCCCAAGGATGTTGGCTAGTTGCGATCGATATAGAGGCCTTGTACAACTCCATACCCCATACCAGAGGTGTGGAGGTTGTGCAAGAATTCTTGAACGAACGAGATCTTGATTCATGGAAGTATAATGAATTTGTGATTTAAATTCTTAATTTTATACTTACACACAATATCTTTGTGTTTAAGGGTTCCCACTACCTCCAGGTACAGGGCGTGGCAATGGGGGCGAAATGTGCCCCCTCCTACGCAAACCTGGGGGGGTGGGAACGAGACCTTTTCTTTGACGAGTCCAAATCGGAATCTATTGGTAAGATTGTGTCATGGCATCGATACATAGATGATGTTTTTATGGTGTGGGCAGGATCAAGAGAACAACTATTAGAATTCCTGGTTGGTCTACAAGTAAACACATACAATCTGAAGTTTACATATGCATTCGACCAGTCAAGAATTACCTTCTTAGACATAGAGATCTTTATCAATGAAACAGGGACACTCTGTTCCACATTATATAGAAAACCCTCAGCAGGAAACAGCTTACTGCATGCCAGTAGTTCGCACCCTGAAAAATTAATCAAAAGTATCCCTTTCAGTCAATTATTGCGACTGAAAAGCAATTGTACATTGGATACAGACTTTCAAAAGGAGGCAAATTTGCTACGCGATCGCCTCTTAGCCAGGGGTTATAGTAGAACTTGCTTGAAGAAAGCCTTTAATAGGGTAAAAAATCAGAACAGACAACTTTTACTGTACAAGCCCAGACGTGATAAAGTATCAACATCAACGAGAGTGATCACTAAGTACAACAGACAACATGCAAGGGTGCAACATATTTACAAAAAGTTCTGGTACCTATTGGCAGCCGATCAAAAAATCTCTAAATTCGTTAAACCCCATCCAGAGATAACTTTTAAACGCTCTCGCTCTCGCTCTCTGAGAGACACCCTAGTGAGTAGCCACCACAGTAATCAGACCACTCTAAAATCTAAGTCACCAGGTACCTACCCATGTGGCAGGTGCAACTATTGCCCCTTCATCTATCTCATTAGGCACATGAGAGGGGGAGGGGACATTAGGCACATGAGAAGGGGAGAGGAAATTAGGCACATGAGGGGGAGAGGACATTAGGCACATGAGAAGGGGAGGGGACATTAGGCACATGAGAGGGGGAGGGGACATTAGGCACATGAGAGGGGGAGGGGACATTAGGCACATGAGAGGGGGAGGGGACATTAGGCACATGAGAGGGGGAGAGGACATTAGGCACATGAGAGGGGGGGACATTAGGCACATGAGAGGGGGAGGGGACATTAGGCACATGAGATGAGAGGGGGAGGGGACATTAGGCACATGAGAGGGAGAGAGGACATTAGGCACATGAGATGAGAGGGGGAGGGGACATTAGGCACATGAGATGAGGGGGAGGGGACATTAGGCACATGAGATGAGGGGGGAGGGGACATTAGGCACATGAGAGGGGGAGGGGACATTAGGCACATGAGAGGGGGAGGGGACATTAGGCACATGAGATGAGAGGGGGAGGGGACATTAGGCACATGAGATGAGGGGGAGGGGACATTAGACACATGAGAGGGGGAGGGGACATTAGGCACATGAGAGGGGGAGGGGACATTAGGCACATGAGAGGGGGAGGGGACATTAGGCACATGAGATGAGAGGGGGAGGGGGCATTAGGCACATGAGAGGGGGAGAGGACATTGGGCACATGAGATGAGAGGTGGCGGTAGGATATTGGGCACATGAGAGGGGGAGGGGACATTAGGCACATGAGAGGGGGAGGGGACATTAGGCACATGAGAGGGGGAGAGGACATTAAGCACATGAGAGGGGGAGAGGACATTGGGCACATGAGAGGGGGAGGGGACATTAGGCACATGAGATGAGAGGGGAAGGGGGCATTAGGCACATGAGAGGGGGAGGGGACATTAGGCACATGAGATGAGAGGGGGAGGGGGCATTAGGCACATGAGAGGGGGAGAGGACATTAGGCACATGAGAGGGGAGGGGACATTAGGCACATGAGAGGGGGAGGGGACATTAGGCACATGAGAGGGGGAGAGAACATTAGGCACATGAGAGGGGGAGGGGACATTAGGCACATGAGATGAGAGGGTGAGGGGACATTAGGCACATGAGAGGGGGAGGGGACATTAGGCACATAAGATGAGAGGGGGAGGAGACATTAGGCACATGAGATGAGAGGGGGAGGGGACATTGGTCACATGAAATGGAAGGGGACATTGGGCACATGAGATGAGAGGGGGAGGGGACATTAGGCACATAAGATGAGAGGGGGAGGAGACATTAGGCACATGAGATGAGAGGGGGAGGGGACATTGGTCACATGAAATGGAAGGGGGGAGGGGACATTGGTCACATGAGATGGAAGGGGGAGGGGACATTGGTCACACGCGATAGAAGGGGGAGGGGACATATAAAGGGGAAGTGGTGAAGGGATTAGACAGCTCAGTATGAAGGAGGTATAGAACAGAACACAACAGAAGTCAGGAGTGCAGGAATGAGGTCAGGAAGGGGGACAACAGCAGACATGTATGAGAAGAGTGAACACACCGACACACTGTATGTATGAGAAGAGTGAACACGCCGACACACTGTATGTATGAGAAGAGTGAACACGCCGACACACTGTATGCCCCATTACAGAGCCTCTCTCTCCCCCAACCTTGCACACTCTGTGATTTAGATCCAGCAGGTCACATGGCTCCGGCGGTCACATGACTGTAATGTGCCCTCCTCCTCCAGCCTGTGTTCCAGGAAGCTGGTGGTCTGCACGGCTCCATGTGGTCTTGCTGGGGATGCAGCGCGGTGGCCGGCCTCCTGGGAGCGCTGTCAGCATGCTCTGCCAAACTAGCGCTGGGAGCAGACCACCTGAGAGAGATGTGCGGGGCGTACACCGGGGAGCGGGCTGAGCTCTGTGATTGGGTAAGGAGCTGACACTGCGGGCACACTGTCCTACAAGATAACCCCGGGGCTGCACCCCGACCGGTGTTGTGCCGAGAATGGCTTCCCCTTCGAAATCTGTTCCCCCTGTCTCTCGGCAGAGATCGGAACTCCGCCTCTCCAGCCCTCTGCACTGCCGCTCCTCCTACTCTTCCCCGAATGCTAATCATCCTTCTACCGTCCCCGCCCCCGTGCGCGTCCCCTGTGCAATGTTATTAGTCCATCCACACAAATATATATGTATATATTATCACTCCTATATATGTATATATTATAACTCCTATATATGTATATATTATCACTCCTTATAAAATATATATCTGGTACAATATTATTATATACATACACACATATAGATATTATATATATATATATATATATATATATATATATATATATATATATATATAAATAAATATATATATAAACTATACACATGTCATCATTATTATCCCTTCATATTAATGTGTCTAATTTATTCTTACCCCTCCTACGTCTTCATTATTATCCCCGCCTATTATTTAATATTATTTATTGAACACTGGAAATTCTCCCCACAGTCCCTATTATTATTATTATTATTATTATTCCTACCACCTATTATATATCTATCAGTATACACGTCATCATTATCATCTCTTCCTATTATTTTATCTAATTTTTTTATTGCCCCTCCTATTATTTTATTTATTATTACACCTCCTATTATTTTATATTCATTGTTAATCCTTCTATTATTTTATATTATTGTTACACCTTCTATTCATTTTATCTAATTTATTATTACCCCCTCCCAGTGGCAGATGGTGCTGAAAATTTTTTTGGGGGGGCGCAAACAAACTGAAAAAATCGGAAAAAAAAAATCTTTAAACGCAGCCACTGTGCACATCTGTTTCTGTGACTGCTCTACTCTTTGTATCGATCATCCTCACTCTTCCTTCTTACCCCAGACCCTTTCTGTCCAGGGGAATCGGATTTTGATAGCAAGCTGACTATTGCTATCGAATCTGGTTCCCCCTCCCAAAATAGCTTCCACAGCATTTCAAGGGTTAAAAACACTTGTATATGGCTTCTCTGACTGCTCTACTCTTTGTATCAATCATCCCCATTCTTCCTTCTTACCCCAGACTCTTTCTATCCAGGGGAAGCGGATTTTGATAGCAAGTTGACTCTTGCTATCGGATCTGGTTCCCCCTCTCAAAACAGCTTGCACGGTATTTCAGGGGTTAAAAAGACTTGTATATGGCTTCTCTGACTGCTCTATTCTTTGTATAAATCATCCTCACTCTTCTTTCTTACCCCAGACCCTTTCTGTCCAGGGGAAGCGGATTTTGATAGCAAGCTGACTATTGCTATCGAATCTGGTTCCCCCTCCCAATATAGCTTCCACAGCATTTCAAGGGTTAAAAACACTTGTATATGGCTTCTCTGACTGCTCTACTCTTTGTATCAATCATCCCCATTCTTCCTTCTTACCCCAGACTCTTTCTATCCAGGGGAAGCGGATTTTGATAGCGAGTTGACTCTTGCTATCAGATCTGGTTCCCCCTCCCAAAACAGCTTGCACGGTATTTCAGGTTTTAAAAAGACTTGTATATGGCTTCTCTGACTGCTCTACTCTTTGTATAAATCATCCTCACTCTTCCTTCTTACCCCAGACCCTTTCTGTCCAGGGGAAGCGGATTTTGATAGCAAGCTGACTATTGCTATCGAATCTGGTTCCCCCTCCCAATATAGCTTCCACAGCATTTCAAGGGTTAAAAACACTTGTATATGGCTTCTCTGACTGCTCTACTCTTTGTATCAATCATCCTCACTCTTCTTTCTTACCCCAGACCCTTTCTGTCCAGGGGAAGCGGATTTTGATAGCAAGCTGACTATTGCTATCGAATCTGGTTCCCCCTCCCAAAATAGCTTCCACGTCATTTCAAGGGTTAAAAACACTTGTATATGGCTTCTCTGACTGTTCTACTCTTTGTATAAATCATCCTCACTCTTCTTTCTTACCTCAGACCCTTTCTGTCCAGGGGAAGCGGATTTTGATAGCAAGCTGACTATTGCTATTGAATCTGGTTCCCCCTCCCAATATAGCTTCCACAGCATTTCAAGGGTTAAAAACAGTTGTATATGGCTTCTCTGACTGCTCTACTCTTTGTATCAATCATCCCCATTCTTCCTTCTTACGCCAGACTCTTTCTATCCAGGGGAAGCGGATTTTGATAGCGAGTTGACTCTTGCTATCAGATCTGGTTCCCCCTCCCAAAACAGCTTGCACGGTATTTCAGGGGTTAAAAAGACTTGTATATGGCTTCTCTGACTGCTCTACTCTTTGTATAAATCATCCTCACTCTTCTTTCTTACCCCAGACCCTTTCTGTCCAGGGGAAGCGGATTTTGATAGCAAGCTGACTTTTGCTATCGAATCTGGTTCCCCCTCCCAATATAGCTTCCACAGCATTTCAAGGGTTAAAAACACTTGTATATGGCTTCTCTGACTGTTCTACTCTTTGTAAAAATCATCCTCACTCTTCTTTCTTACCCCAGACCCTTTCTGTCCAGGGGAAGCGGATTTTGATAGCAAGCTGACTATTGCTATTGAATCTGGTTCCCCCTCCCAATATAGCTTCCACAGCATTTCAAGGGTTAAAAACACTTGTATATGGCTTCTCTGACTGCTCTACTCTTTGTATCAATCATCCCCATTCTTCCTTCTTACCCCAGACTCTTTCTATCCAGGGGAAGCGGATTTTGATAGCGAGTTGACTCTTGCTATCAGATCTGGTTCCCCCTCCCAAAACAGCTTGCACGGTATTTCAGGGGTTAAAAAGACTTGTATATGGCTTCTCTGACTGCTCTACTCTTTGTATAAATCATCCTCACTCTTCTTTCTTACCCCAGACCCTTTCTGTCCAGGGGAATCGGATTTTGATAGCAAGCTGACTATTGCTATCGAATCTGGTTCCCCCTCCCAATATAGCTTCCACAGCATTTCAAGGGTTAAAAACACTTGTATATGGCTTCTCTGACTGTTCTACTCTTTGTATCAATCATCCTCACTCTTCTTTCTTACCCCAGACCCTTTCTGTCCAGGGGAAGCGGATTTTGATAGCAAGCTGACTATTGCTATCGAATCTGGTTCCCCCCTCCCAATATAGCTTCCACAGCATTTCAAGGGTTAAAAACACTTGTATATGGCTTCCCTGACTGCTCTACTCTTTGTATCAATCATCCTCACTCTTCTTTCTTACCCCAGACTCTTTCTATCCAGGGGAAGCGGATTTTGATAGCGAGTTGACTCTTGCTATCAGATCTGGTTCCCCCTCCCAGAACAGCTTGCACGGTATTTCAGGGGTTAAAAAGACTTGTATATGGCTTCTCTGACTGCTCTACTCTTTGTATAAATCATCCCCATTCTTCCTTCTTACCCCAGACCCTTTCTGTCCAGGGGAAGCGGATTTTGATAGCAAGCTGACTATTGCTATCGAATCTGGTTCCCCCTCCCAATATAGCTTCCACAGCATTTCAAGGGTTAAAAACACTTGTATATGGCTTCTCTGACTGCTCTACTCTTTGTATCAATCATCCCCATTCTTCCTTCTTACCCCAGACTCTTTCTATCCAGGGGAAGCGGATTTTGATAGCAAGTTGACTCTTGCTATCGGATCTGGTTCCCCCTCCCAAAACAGCTTGCACGTTATTTCAGGGGTTAAAAAGACTTGTATATGGCTTCTCTGACTGCTCTACTCTTTGTATAAATCATCCTCACTCTTCCTTCTTACCCCAGACCCTTTCTGTCCAGGGGAAGCGGATTTTGATAGCAAGCTGACTATTGCTATCGAATCTGGTTCCCCCTCCCAATATAGCTTCCACAGCATTTCAAGGGTTAAAAACACTTGTATATGGCTTCTGTGACTGCTCTACTCTTTGCATCAATCATCCTCACTCTTCTTTCTTACACTAGACCCTTTCTGTCCAGGGGAAGCGGATTTTGATAGCGAGTTGACTCTTGCTATCGGATCTGGTTCCCCCTCCAAAAACAGCTTGCACGGCATTTCAGGGGTTAAAAACACTTGTAAATGGCTTCTCTGACTGCTCTACTCTTTGTATAAATCATCCTCACTCTTCCTTCTTACCCCAGACCCTTTCTGTCCAGGTGAAACGGATTCTGATAGCAAGCTGTCTGTGTGTTAAATTTGGTGTTATCGCTCTTACTTTCTCATTCTGGTCACTGGAAGTTCAACATGGCACCTCATGGCTAGGGATGAGCCGAACACCTCCCGGTTTGGTTCGCATTCAGAACATGCGAACAGGCAAAAAATTAGTGCGAACACCGTTAAAGTTTATGGGACACGAACATGAATAATCAAAAGTGCTCATTTTAAAGGCTTATATGCAAGTTATTGTCATAAGAAGTGTTTGGGGACCTGGGTCCTGCCCCAGAGGACATGTATCAATGCAAAAAAAGTTTTAAAAACTCACGTTTTTTCAGGAGCAGTGATTTTAATAATGCTTAAAGTGAAACAATAAAAGTGTAATATTCCTTTAAATTTCGTACCTGGGGGGTGTCTATAGTATGCCTTTAAAGTGGCACATGTTTCCTGTGTTTAGAACAGTCTGACAGCAAAATGACATTTCTAAAGGAAAAAAAGTCATGTAAAACTACTATCGCTAGCGCCGGCTATGATGAACTGTCGGTCTGGCATACAGCATGGAATTTCCCCACAGGGGAACCCCGAACCAAAAATTAAAAAAAAAATGGTGTGGGGTCCCCCCAAAAATCCATTCCAGACCCTTATCCGAGCACGCAACCTGGCAGGCCGCAGGAAAAGAGGGGGGACAAGAGAGCGCCCCCCCTCCTGAACCATACCAGGCCACATGCCCTCAACATTGGGAGGGTGCTTTGGGGTAACCCCCCAAAGCACCTTGTCCCCATGTTGATGGGGAGAAGGGCCTCATCCCCACAACCCTTGCCCGGTGGTTTTGGGGGTCTGCGGGCGGGGGGCTTATCGGAATCTGGAAGCCCCCTTTAACAAGGGGACCCCCAGATCCCGCCCCCCCTGTGTGAATTGGTAATGGGGTACAAATGTACCCCTACCATTTCACAAAAAAAGTGTCAAAAAGGTTAAAAAACACAAAACAGTTTTTGACAAGTCCTTTATTAATTTCTTCTTCTTTCCGCTTCTTTCTTCTGGTCTTCCTTCGGTGTTCTTCTACTTTCTCCATCTTCTTCTTCTTCCTCTGCTCTTCTCGTCCCGCATCTTTCTCCGGCTTCTCCTCCGCTCCGTCCGCACGATCCGCCTCAGTGGGAGTCTTCCGCTGTGTGACGCTTCGGTTCTTCTGACACTTCTTATATAATGGAGGGCGGGGCATGTCCCCGCCCCCTCTGACAACACGGGGAAAGCCATAGGAAAGTCCCAGGAAGTCCCTGTGCGTCACCGGGTGGCCCCGCCCTTCGTTATGTAAGAAGTGTCAGAAGAACTGAAGCGTCATGCGGCAGAAGACTCCCACTGAGGCGGATCATGCGGACGGAGCGGAGAAGAAGCCGCAGGAAGATGCAGGACGAGAAGAGCGGAGGAAGAAGAAGATGGAGAAGAAGAAGATGGAGAAAAAGAAGAAGAAGATGGAGAAGAAGAAGATGGAGAAGAAGAAGATGGAGGAAGAAGAAAAAGAACACCGAAGGAAGACCAGACGAAAGAAGATGGAAGAAGAAGCGGAAAGAAGAAGAAACTAATAAAGGACTTGTCAAAAACCGTCTCATGCGTTTAACCTTTTTGACACTTTTTTTGTGAAATGGTAGTGGTACATTTTTACCCCATTACCAGTTCACACGGGGGGGGGGGGCGGGATCTGGGGGTCCCCTTGTTAATGGGTGCTTCCAGATTCCGCTAAGCCCCCTGCCCGCAGACCCCCACAACCACCGGACAAGGTTTGTGGGGATGAGGTCCTTCTCCCCAAAGCACCCTCCCAATGTTGATGGCATGTGGCCTGGTATGGTTAAGGAGGGGGGGCACTCTCTCGTTCCCCCCTCTTTTCCTGCGGCCTGCCAGGTTGCGTGCTCGGATAAGGGTCTGGTATGGATTTATGGGGGGACCCCACTCCATTTTTTTTTATTTTGGCGCAGGGTTCCCCTTAATATCCATACCAGACCTGAAGGGCCTGGTATGGAATTTAGGGGGACCCCCACGCAGTTTTTTTAAAAAATTTTAGTTCAACTTCCAGTGACCAGTATGAGAGAGTGAGAGCGATAATACCAAATTTAACACACAGTCAGCTTGCTACCAGAATCCATTCCCCCTGGATAGAAAGGGTCTGGTTTAAGAAAGAAGAGTGAGGATGATTGATACAAAGAGTAGAGCAGTCAGAGAAGCCATATACAAGTGTTTTTAACCCTTGAAATGCTGTGGAAGCTATTTTGGGAGGGGGAACCAGATTCGATAGCAATAGTCAGCTTGCTATCAAAATTCACTTCCCCTGGACAGAAAGGGTCTGGGGTAAGAAGGAAGAGTGAGGATGATTTATACAAAGAGTAGAGCAGTCAGAGAAGCCATATACAAGTGTTTTTAACCCCTGAAATGCCATGCAAGCTGTTTTGGGAGGGGGAACCAGATCCGATAGCAATAGTCAGCTTGCTATCAAAATCCGCTTTCCCTGGACAGAAAGGGTCTGGGGTAAGAAAGAAGAGTGAGGATGATTGATACAAAGAGTAGAGCAGTCAGAGAAGCCATATACAAGTGTTTTTAACCCTTGAAATGCTGTGGAAGCTATATTGGGAGGGGGAACCAGATCCGATAGCAAGAGTCAACTCGCTATCAAAATCCGCTTCCCCTGGATAGAAAGAGTCTGGGGTAAGAAGGAAGAATGGGGATGATTGATACAAAGAGTAGAGCAGTCAGGGAAGCCATATACAAGTGTTTTTAACCCTTGAAATGCTGTGGAAGCTATATTGGGAGGGGGAACCAGATTCGATAGCAATAGTCAGCTTGCTATCAAAATCTGCTTCCCCTGGACAGAAAGGGTCTGGGGTAAGAAAGAAGAGTGAGGATGATTTATACAAAGAGTAGAATAGTCAGAGAAGCCATATACAAGTGTTTTTAACCCTTGAAATGCTGTGGAAGCTATTTTGGGAGGGGGAACCAGATTCGATAGCAATAGTCAGCTTGCTATCAAAATCCGCTTCCCCTGGACAGAAAGGGTCTGGGGTAAGAAAGAAGAGTGAGGATGATTGATACAAAGAGTAGAGCAGTCAGAGAAGCCATATACAAGTGTTTTTAACCCTTGAAATGCTGTGGAAGCTATATTGGGAGGGGGGAACCAGATTCGATAGCAATAGTCAGCTTACTATCAAAATCCGCTTCCCCTGGACAGAAAGGGTCTAGTGTAAGAAAGAAGAGTGAGGATGATTGATGCAAAGAGTAGAGCAGTCAGAGAAGCCATATACAAGTGTTTTTAACCCTTGAAATGCTGTGGAAGCTATATTGGGAGGGGGAACCAGATTCGATAGCAATAGTCAGCTTGCTATCAAAATCTGCTTCCCCTGGACAGAAAGGGTCTGGGGTAAGAAGGAAGAGTGAGGATGATTTATACAAAGAGTAGAGCAGTCAGAGAAGCCATATACAAGTGTTTTTAACCCCTGAAATGCCGTGCAAGCTGTTTTGGGAGGGGGAACCAGATCCGATAGCAAGAGTCAACTCGCTATCAAAATCCGCTTCCCCTGGATAGAAAGAGTCTGGGGTAAGAAGGAAGAATGGGGATGATTGATACAAAGAGTAGAGCAGTCAGAGAAGCCATATACAAGTGTTTTTAACCCTTGAAATGCTGTGGAAGCTATTTTGGGAGGGGGAACCAGATTCAATAGCAATAGTCAGCTTGCTATCAAAATCCGATTCCCCTGGACAGAAAGGGTCTGGGGTAAGAAAGAAGAGTGAGGATGATTTATACAAGGAGTAGAATAGTCAGAGAAGCCATATACAAGTGTTTTTAACCCTTGAAATGCTGTGGAAGCTATTTTGGGAGGGGGAACCAGATTCGATAGCAATAGTCAGCTTGCTATCAAAATTCACTTCCCCTGGACAGAAAGGGTCTGGGGTAAGAAGGAAGAGTGAGGATGATTTATACAAAGAGTAGAGCAGTCAGAGAAGCCATATACAAGTGTTTTTAACCCCTGAAATGCCGTGCAAGCTGTTTTGGGAGGGGGAACCAGATCCGATAGCAATAGTCAGCTTGCTATCAAAATCCGCTTCCCCTGGACAGAAAGGGTCTGGGGTAAGAAAGAAGAGTGAGGATGATTGATACAAAGAGTAGAGCAGTCAGAGAAGCCATATACAAGTGTTTTTAACCCTTGAAATGCTGTGGAAGCTATATTGGGAGGGGGAACCAGATTCAATAGCAATAGTCAGCTTGCTATCAAAATCTGCTTCCCCTGGACAGAAAGGGTCTGGGGTAAGAAGGAAGAGTGAGGATGATTTATACAAAGAGTAGAGCAGTAAGAGAAGCCATATACAAGTGTTTTTAACCCCTGAAATGCCGTGCAAGCTGTTTTGGAAGGGGGAACCAGATCCGATAGCAAGAGTCAACTCGCTATCAAAATCCGCTTCCCCTGGATAGAAAGAGTCTGGGGTAAGAAGGAAGAATGGGGATGATTGATACAAAGAGTAGAGCAGTTAGAGAAGCCATATACAAGTTTTCTTAACCCTTGAAATGCTGTGGAAGCTATATTGGGAGTGGGAACCAGATTCGATAGCAATAGTCAGCTTGCTATCAAAATCCGCTTCCCCTGGACAGAAAGGGTCTAGGGTAAGAAAGAAGAGTGAGGATGATTGATGCAAAGAGTAGAGCAGTCAGAGAAGCCATATACAAGTCTTTTTAACCCCTGAAATGCCGTGCAAGCTGTTTTGGGAGGGGGAACCAGATCCGATAGCAAGAGTCAACTCGCTATCAAAATCCGCTTCCCCTGGATAGAAAGAGTCTGGGGTAAGAAGGAAGAATGGGGATGATTGATACAAAGAGTAGAACAGTCAGAGAAGCCATATACAAGTGTTTTTAACCCTTGAAATGCTGTGGAAGCTATATTGGGAGGGGGAACCAGATTCAATAGCAATAGTCAGCTTGCTATCAAAATCTGCTTCCCCTGGACAGAAAGGGTCTGGGGTAAGAAGGAAGAGTGAGGATGATTTATACAAAGAGTAGAGCAGTCAGAGAAGCCATATACAAGTGTTTTTAACCCCTGAAATGCTGTGCAAGCTGTTTTGGGAGGGGGAACCAGATCCGATAGCAAGAGTCAACTCGCTATCAAAATCCGCTTCCCCTGGATAGAAAGAGTCTGGGGTAAGAAGGAAGAATGGGGATGATTGATACAAAGAGTAGAGCAGTTAGAGAAGCCATATACAAGTTTTCTTAACCCTTGAAATGCTGTGGAAGCTATATTGGGAGTGGGAACCAGATTCGATAGCAATAGTCAGCTTGCTATCAAAATCCGCTTCCCCTGGACAGAAAGGGTCTAGGGTAAGAAAGAAGAGTGAGGATGATTGATGCAAAGAGTAGAGCAGTCAGAGAAGCCATATACAAGTCTTTTTAACCCCTGAAATGCCGTGCAAGCTGTTTTGGGAGGGGGAACCAGATCCGATAGCAAGAGTCAACTCGCTATCAAAATCCGCTTCCCCTGGATAGAAAGAGTCTGGGGTAAGAAGGAAGAATGGGGATGATTGATACAAAGAGTAGAACAGTCAGAGAAGCCATATACAAGTGTTTTTAACCCTTGAAATGCTGTGGAAGCTATATTGGGAGGGGGAACCAGATTCAATAGCAATAGTCAGCTTGCTATCAAAATCTGCTTCCCCTGGACAGAAAGGGTCTGGGGTAAGAAGGAAGAGTGAGGATGATTTATACAAAGAGTAGAGCAGTCAGAGAAGCCATATACAAGTGTTTTTAACCCCTGAAATGCCGTGCAAGCTGTTTTGGGAGGGGGAACCAGATCCGATAGCAAGAGTCAACTCGCTATCAAAATCCGCTTCCCCTGGATAGAAAGAGTCTGGGGTAAGAAGGAAGAATGGGGATGATTGATACAAAGAGTAGAACAGTCAGAGAAGCCATATACAAGTGTTTTTAACCCTTGAAATGCTGTGGAAGCTATATTGGGAGGGGGAACCAGATTCAATAGCAATAGTCAGCTTGCTATCAAAATCTGCTTCCCCTGGACAGAAAGGGTCTGGGGTAAGAAGGAAGAGTGAGGATGATTTATACAAAGAGTAGAGCAGTCAGAGAAGCCATATACAAGTGTTTTTAACCCCTGAAATGCCGTGCAAGCTGTTTTGGGAGGGGGAACCAGATCCGATAGCAAGAGTCAACTCGCTATCAAAATCCGCTTCCCCTGGATAGAAAGAGTCTGGGGTAAGAAGGAAGAATGGGGATGATTGATACAAAGAGTAGAACAGTCAGAGAAGCCATATACAAGTGTTTTTAACCCTTGAAATGCTGTGGAAGCTATTTTGGGAGGGGGAACCACATTCAATAACAATAGTCAGCTTGCTCTCAAAATCTGATTCCCCTGGACAGAAAGGGTCTGGGGTAAGAAGGAAGAGTGAGGATGATCGATACAAAGAGTAGAGCAGTCAGAGAAACAGATGTGCACAGTGGCTGCGTTTAAAGATTTTTTTTTTTCAGATTTTTTCAGTTTGTTTGCGCCCCCCCAAAAAATTTTCAGCACCATCTGCCACTGGGAGGGGGTAATAATAAATTAGATAAAATGAATAGAAGGTGTAACAATAATATAAAATAATAGAAGGATTAACAATGAATATAAAATAATAGGAGGTGTAATAATAAATAAAATAATAGGAGGGGCAATAAAAAAATTAGATAAAATAATAGGAAGAGATGATAATGATGACGTGTATACTGATAGATATATAATAGGTGGTAGGAATAATAATAATAATAATAATAATAGGGACTGTGGGGAGAATTTCCAGTGTTCAATAAATAATATTAAATAATAGGCGGGGATAATAATGAAGACGTAGGAGGGGTAAGAATAAATTAGACACATTAATATGAAGGGATAATAATGATGACATGTGTATAGTTTATATATATATTTATTTATATTTTATTTATTTATAATATATATATATATATATATATATATATATATATATATATATAATATCTATATGTGTGTATGTATGTATATATATATATATATATATATATATATATATATATATATATATATATATATATATATATATATATTTAGATATATATATATTTAGATATATATATATATATATATGGAAGGAGTAATAATATTATATTTTATAAGGAGTGATAATATATACATATATAGGAGTAATAATATATACATATATAGGAGTGATAATATATACATATATAGGAGTGATAATATATACATATATATTTGTGTGGATGGACTAATAACATTGTACAGGGGACGCGCACGGGGGCAGGGACGGTAGAAGGATGATTAGCATTCGCGGAAGAGTAGGAGGAGCGGCAGTGCAGAGGGCTGGAGAGGCGGAGTTCCGATCTCCGCCGAGAGACAGGGGGAACAGATTTCGACGGGGAACCATTCTCGGCACAACACCGGCACTTTCTGGTGTCATGTACACGTTTTATGTCTCCCTATAATAATAGAGCCAGAGGGGAGGCATCAATACTGGGGCAACCAATCAGCTTCTAGCCTAAAGCTGAAGCTTATCTGAACGAGCTGAAGCTAGAAGCTGATTGGTCACTATGCCCAGCTTCTCTAGTTGTGGTGTTTTATCATGGATTATTGGGGTGGATTTCTCAGACATTGACATGAATGGATTACACTTTTGCTGCATCAGAATTCCACTGAACTGATCATTGTCACTTCATAAGTATTCCCCAATGGGGAAGGAGGAAGCAGAGACCCTGGAGAAAAAAATAGTGGTAATTCCAATTTCTGTTAATGATATTTGCCCAATGGTTTACCAAGTGCAAATTTAAAAAAAATTCACTATATTTAGGGCACACATATGCAATACTGTATAGTACACGTTTTTGGTAATATAGAAAAGATTAGGTTAAACTGAGCAAATAGATACCAAACATGTCAAGTTTTCCATTTCTGCTCTCCTTTACCACAGTAGGCTGTTATTGGAGGAAGCAGGTTCCGCCCTCTGGCAGCTATTGGGGCCCCTCTGCTCTGCCGGACAGGAGAGACTCTATCATCACTACTGTCAATCAGACAGCAGATATTTTATCTTTGTCTTCTCCCTAGTATTGGGTGAGAGGTGCAGTTCCCTGTTAGCCCCCTAGAGGTCTCCATTTTCCCTTTAGAACAGGGTAATAATAGAGCTGGGTCTGAGTAGTAGGTTAGGTGGAGAGGTGAGAGATGTCCTGAAGGCAAGGGAATGCAGTGGTCCTGTTATGGCCCCCATGGAAATGCTTGGGGCCTCCTGTGGCCACATGTAGTGGTTCCAGATAATGAAATGCCATAGAAAGCTTCTCCCTATGGTGCTATGCTCCGGGAGAGCAAGGATTCATTATTCTGCAAGTGGGCAAGAGCTGAACACCACTGTCCTGCAATATATAGCCTGGTGATTTAACCACTTCAGCCCCGGAAGATTTTACTCCCTTCCTGACCAGAGCACTTTTTACAATTTGGCACTGCATCAATTGCGTGGTTATGCAATGCTGTACCCAAACAAAATTTGCGTCCTTTTTTCCCCACAAATAGAGCTTTCTTTTGCTGATGTTTAACCACTTGCTTACCGGGCACTTAAACCCCCCTCCTATCCAGACCAATTTTCAGCTTTCGGCGCTGACGCACTTTGAATGACAATTGCGTGGTCATACTACACTGTACCCAAATGAAATTTTTATCATTTTTTCACCACAAATAGAGCTTTCTTTTGGTGGTATTTGATCACCTCTGCGGTTTTTACTTTTTATTAAAAAAATGTAAAAAACTGAATTTTTTTTTAAAAAAAAGTTTATTTTTTTATATTTTGTTTTAAAAAATTTTAAACGGGTAATTTTTCTCCTTCATTGATGTACGCTGATGAGGCGGCAGTGATGGGCACTGATGGGCGGCAGTGATGGGCACTGATGGGTGGCAGTGATGGGCACTGATGGGTGGCAGTGATGGGCAGCACTGGCAGGTGGCACTGATTGGCACTACAGGTGGGCATTGATAGGTGGTACTTGTGGGCACTGATAGGTGGTACTTGTGGGCACTGTTAGGTGGCACTGTGGGCACTGTTAGGTGGCACTGTGGGCACTGTTAGGTGGCACTGTGGGCACTATTAGGTGGCACTTTTATTGGGCACTGATGAGGCAGATGTGCCTCTTCCACTAAGGGACCGATGTCCCTCACATCCGATCCGGTGATCGGCTTTTTTTTCTACTCGCGCTGTCAGCGTGAGTAAAAAAAAAAAACCGATTACTGATCTTTTGTTTACATCATGTGATCAGCTGTCATTGGCTGACAGCTGATCACATGGTAAGGGGCCAGGACCGGCCCCTTACACAGATCGGTGATCAGCCGAGTCTCAGTGACTCGGTGATCACAACGCGCCCGGCGCGCGCCCTGCTGGGCGCGCGCAGGGAGCGTGCACAGGGGAGGACGTCATATGACGTCCTCCCGGGAATGTAGGTCCGCGCTGTAGCCGTCATTCGGCTATAGCGCGGATGCCAAGCGGTTAATCACCTCTGTGGTTTTATTTTTTGTGCTACAAACAAAAAAAGAGTGACACTTTTGAAAAGAAAAACAATATTTTTTACTTTTTGCTATAATAAATATCCCCCAAATTTTTTTTTAAAAAAAATGTCTTCATCAGATTAGGCCAATATGTATTCTTCTACATACGTTTGGTAAAAAAAAATCGCAATAAGCGTATATTGATTGGTTTGTGCAAAAGTTATAGCGTCTACAAACTATGGGAAAGATTTATGGCATTTTTAAGGCATTTTTAATTTTTTATTTTTTTTGTACTAGTGATGGCGGTGATCTGCGATTTTTAGTGGTATTGCGATGGACAGATCGGAGACTTTTGACCCATTTTTGGGACCATTGACATTAATAGAGTGATCAGTGCTATAAATATGCACTGATTACTGTATAAATATCACTGGCAGGGAAGGGTTTAACACCAGGGGGACGATCAAGGGGTTAACTGTGTTCCCTTACTGTGTTCTAACTGTGTGGGGATTGGACTAACTAGGAGAGATGACAGATCGCTGTCCCTGCTTTGTAGGAACACACAATCTGTCTATTCTCCTCTGATAGCACAGGGATTTGTGTGTTTACACACGCAAACCCCCGTGCTGGCACTCATGCATGCGAGCGCACGTGGCCGGCAGCGATCGCGCCCCCCCCCCCGGCCACGCGCATTAGGTCCCCCACTGTGCAGCGGGTGCACGCACATGCCCTCTAGGGGCTCTCCTGGGAAAAGCCATATAAATACGGGATTTCACCCAGGAGAGCCATTCTGCTGCAGTATATCTGCGTGAGCCGGTCAGGAATCGGTTAAAGGCAATGTTTGCAAAAAAAATGAAAAATGTGCCCATAAAGCAGAGGAACCTTTTCAACACAGAGGAACCCTTGAAAAAACTTTCCAGTCTCAGGGCACCCCTGTTGAAAATTACTATATCTACAACTCATGATATGTTAGTGTGATGGTCATTGGGAAGAATTACCCCTTTACAGGTAGCTAAAAAGATCAATGGTGTCAGTGGGAACTTATCTGAGAGACAGAAATTGCTCATTGGTCAAAGAATCCCTGGCAACCTCTGGATGAACCCTGGTTGAGAAACCCTGCTTTAAAGCATTGCACCCATGATTGGATTGTGGGTGCAATGTCAGGCTCCTGCTTACTTTTCCTCCAGCTTCTGCCTGTACACTGCATCCAGAAAGTATTTACAGCGCTTCACTTTTTTTCACATTTTATGTTACAGCCTTATTCCAAAATGGATTCAATTAATTATTTTCCTCAAAATTCTACAAACAATACCCCAACGTGAAAGAAGTTTGCTTGAAATCTTTGCAAATTTATTGAAAATAAAAAAATATCACATGTACATAAGTATTCACAGCCTTTGCTCAATACCTTGTTGAAGCACATTTGGCACCAATTACAGCCTCAAGTCTTTTTGAGTATGATGCTACAAGCCTGGCACACCTATTTTTGGTCAGTTTTTCCTATTCTTCTTTGCAGGACCTCTCAAGCTTCATCAGGTTGGATGGGGAGCATTAGTGCACAGCCATTTTCAGATCTCTCCAGAGATGTTCAATCAGGTTCAAGTCTGGGCTCTGGTTGGGTCACTTAAGGACATTCACAGAGTTGTCCCGCAGCCACTCCTTTGTTATCTTGGCTGTGTGCTTAGGGTTGTTGTCCTGTTGGAACATTAACCTTCACCCCAGTCTGAGGTCCAGAGCGCTCTGGAGCAGGTTTTCATCAAGGATGTCTCTGTACATTGCTGCATTCATCTTTTCCTCGATCCTGACTAGTCTCCCAGTTCCTGCCACTTTAAAACATCCCCACTGCATGATGCTGCTACCACCATGCTTCACTGAAGGGATGGTATTGGCCAGGTGATGAGCGGTGCCTGGTTTCTTCCAGACACGATGCTTGTCATTCAGGCAAAAGAGTTCAATCTTTGTTTCATCAGACCAGAGAATTTTGTTTCTCTTGGTCTGAGAATCCTTCAGGTGCCTTTTGGCAATCTCCAGGTGGGCTGCCATGTGACTTTTTACTGAGGAGTGTCTTCCGTCTTGCCACGCTACCATGCAGGCCTGATTGGTGGAGTGCTGCAGAGATGGTTGTTCTTCTGGAAGGTTCTCCTCTCTCGACTGAGAAATGCTGGAGCTCTGTCAGAGTGACCATCGGGTTCTTGGTCACCTCCCTGACTAGGGCCCTTATCCCCCGATCGCTCAGTTTGACCGGGCGGTCCGCTCTAGGAAGAGTCCTGGTGGTTCCAAACTTTTTCCATTTACGGATGATGGAGGCCACTGTGCTCATTGGGACCTTCAATGCTGCTGAAATTTTTCTGTACTCTTCCTCAGATCTGTGCCTCAATACAATTCCTTGGAGTTCATGGCTTGGTTTGTGCTCTGACATGTACTGTTAACTGTGTGACCTTATATAGACAGGTTTGTGACTTTCCAAATCATGTCCAATCAACTGAATTTACCACAGGTGGACTCCATTCAAGTTGTAGAAATATCTCAAGGGTGATCAGTGGAAACAGGATGCACCTGAGCTCAATTTTGGGTGTCATGGCAAAGGCTGTGAATACTTATGTACATGTGATTTTTTTTTTTTTTCATTTGTAATAAATTTGCAAAGATTTCAAACAAACTTCTTTCATGTTGTCACTATGGAGTATGGTTTGTAGAATTTTAAGGAAAATAATGAATTTAATCAATTTTGGAATAAGGCTGTAACATAACAAAATGTGGAAAAAAGTGAAGCGCTGTGAAAACTTTCCGTATACACTGTACCTGTGCCTTGAAATCTGGAGGAAGTGTCAATGGACTAGAAGGGTGCTGATCAGTGCCATTGTAGTCTAGTCCACCAAGAACTACAAGTCCATCTGTCACAGTGGCAGACAGAACATAGTGTAGTGTATTCATTCACAGATCTCTGTGATTGAACGACATAGTTGTAAAGGCGGAGTCCCGCACAGCCACGTCAATTTTAAATGTGATAACTGCTGTGGAGGAGAGACCTGCTGTCATAGGGTTTGGGCTCTGGGGGTGGTGCGAGGGTGCTTAGGAGCATGACACCCTAAAGTGATCACAGAGTGTGCCTGATGTGCACCCCTTGGGGGGGGGGTTCTAGGAGGACGTCAAAGTCGCCCTTCCAGAACTGAACAACTGTACTGTAGCTGGCTTTTGACTATAGCGCGATCAGCAAGTGGGTGGCGGATGGCTGACAAAAGCCCAGGCACCGGGATGCAATTTGTAGTGATTTGTCGAGCCCTGCACTACAGTAAAGGAAATCATGTACCTGACCCTGCCAGGAAGGGTCTGGATTATGTGTGCAATTATTTCTTGTGCCTGAGATGCCACTGCTTCAGGGGCTGGGTATGTAACATGGTTCAGAGGACTATTAGCCCGAAGGAGGCCTTAGGCCTGCTGGTGGGACCCGAAGAGAAGTGTTAAGCCCAAAAGCAAACATTTATTATTGCAGCTTACAAACTCTTAGATGTGATGGCTGCATTCAATCTTTACTTTTTGGACATTCTTTCTTTTATTTTCATCAGGTGATGTAGCCAGTAAGTTTGTTGTTTTTCAACAGAACAAGCTTTCCTGCAAATGTAGCAGTTTAAGGGGTTGAGACAAACCATTTACCACTGACAGGGGTGAGAGGGACAGTGATCAAAATGTATCCCAGTGAACAAAATGTATCCCAAAAGAAAAAAAAAAACTGTTGTAACTGGTTGTTAACTGCAGTTTGGCTTCAATTTGTTAGTGTATCTAAATCTGCTAGTACCGATGTGCATTTTGTATAAACTGAAACTTACAGACATTTGCAAGGGTTTTGCCTTCACATTTGAGAGAACTATTAGGCTTCATGGACACGGAATGTTGTTTAACCTCTTCTGAACGATTTAACTTGACAACTAGAAACCGGCGTCTAAAAACATCCGTTTAGCCACGTTTGCATGCTGCGTTTAGCCGCGTTTGCGTCTAGAAGCGTTTGTTAAAATGAAAAACACCTGTAAACGAAATGCTGCTAAATGTGCTTTACCGCGTTTAGCAGTGTTTATAAGCTGTTACAGGCAGTTGGCGTTTCAAATGTCTCTGAACATTGGTCCTTAACGCATTTTTTTTTGCGTTCCAAAAAAAGCTTCTAAACTCCACTGCCTAGAAACTACTGGAAACGACCCTGTGTACATGTACTGATAAGATAACATAGAGGAGAGTTCAGGGGCAGCTGAAAAAAATGCCCAACTGCTTCTAAACATCCATTTACCAGCAGCAATGAACATGAAGCCTTACAGCTATTTGTTTGAAAGACCATCTGCCATTTTCATTATTTCTGCCATTAAAGCGGGGTTCCACCCAAATTTTGAACATTATCTCTATGCATTCTCTTCCTTGCCTAGATGCTGACATGCTGTGTAAAAAAATTTAAATCGCCGTAATTACCTTTTTTTTTCTAATCTTCTGAGCACTTCCTGGTTTTCCTCCCATGGGAGTAGGTGTGTTTCCAGCCTCTCCCACAGTCCCCTGGGAGCTAGTCTCAGGCTTCCCAGCATGCATTGTGCAACAGCGTCATCACAACATCTCGGTGAATGCTGGGAGCACAGCATTCACCACATCCAGGAAATACATGCTTGTGGGCTTCAAATGCCCACAATGAAGATGGAAACCGCCTTCAGTGAATTTTATAAGTTATTCTTTACAACGAAATCGGACACAGGTGGACTTATTACACAGAACATGTGAGTAGATAATCATGAGAAGAAAAGTTTGTGAATGAACTCCAAAAAAAAAAAACGATAGATAGGTGGACCCCCGCTTTAAGACTCCATCTTCTGGCTTGCAGACTGAAGTGTCTTTTTCATATCCTTTCATGTCTTTTCATGATCATCTGCTATAGAGTTGAGATAACAGCTGAGATAGCCTTTAGTTTATGCCTTTGTATCTGCTCATATGTTAGCTCATATCTACTTGTCAGTCAGAGTAGTGACCCTATCTGTATTTCAGCCAGAGGGCAGCAGGGGTGTTGAACTTGTAGAAAAAAAAGAATGTCTACTTGGCTCTGTAATGTTTTAAGAAATAGGTGTGTGCAGCCTATTGCATTAGGGTGTGCACCCCAAAGATCAAACACAGACATATATATATATATGTCACAGACACACACTCTTTTACAATTTTTTTTAAAAGTCCGGTTGGGGGGCTTTAGTGAAATATCAGGGGTCTAATGAGATGCCTCACGTTTGAGACAGAGAGAGGGAGCAAGGACAGAGATTTCCCAGTCTATGCAGCCTCTGCACTGAAAAGTGAATGAATGGGAAGTGCTCTGTGCTGAGCGGCTTCCTGTTCATTCACAAACTGAAGCATAGTATACACCGTTTACTATGCTTCAGGTATGAATGATCACAGTGAGTGATCGGTATGTTCATTCATCCTGAAACGGCTCCGGGGAGGGGGAGGAGGGACATGGTGGGGGGATCTGCACCACACAGAGTGGTTAGGGTGTGCCCAGGCACATCCGGCACACCCCATGCGCATGCTTATGTTTTAGGGCCAGTTTACACTATATGTGGTGACAGACGTTTTCTTGAATGGTAAAATGTCTGTCACCGCAGGGACACACAGGAAACAATTGTGAGTGGCAGGGTGAGATGGGTAACAAAGAGAGGATGACTCTCGTGATTTTATGGTGAATTGACACAGCTGAAGCCTGAACACTAAAGACACCTCAGTTCTTCCAGTGGCAGTCATATCTGCATTCATCAGTGGTTGGGGAAATAGTTACAGATAGAGTCAAGGACTGTATCTAAAGTCAGAACTTGCATATCAGTAGGAACGAACTCAGGTTGTGTACAAATCCTAGTCTGAACCCACCTGAGCTATCCCACCAGGAAGCTGTCACTGCACTTAGCCAAGGCATAACTCACTCCAACAGCCACACAGATACAAAGGGGATGCCTCAGCTGCTTATGATTGACTTTGTGCAATGACAGTTTCCTGGTGGATAGCTCAGGTGGGTTCAAACTAGGATTCGAACAGGCCTGAATTAATCCATACTGATGATGCTTGTTTTGAGGAAAGCATTGCATTTAAAACAGCTGAATATAAAGATATCTCTTTGTTTGCATGCTTGGAGAAAAGAAATGTTCAGTTTTATGCACCATAATAAAACTTTCCTTGACGGACAAAGGAAGTCCTAAATCTTTGAGTTTTACTAGCGCTTAAAGGAGGATTGGACACTGACCAAAAAAAAAAACGTAGGCTGGCCAAGGGTAGTAGAACTGCACGATTCTGGCTAAAATGAGAATCACGATTTTTTTTGCTTAGAGGATAGATCACGATTCTCTTGCGATTCTTGCGGCGTAACATAATCTTTCACATTAAAATTAAAAAAATTGTGCTAACTTTACTGTTTCGTTTTTTTTTTTTATTTATTTAAGTGTATTTTTTCCCAAAGAATTGCATTTGAAAGACAACTGGGCAAATACAGTGTGACATAAAATATTGCAGCAATTGCCAAATTGCCATTTTTTTCCCTAGGGTCTCTGCTAATATATATATATATATATATATATATATATATATATATATATATATATATATATAATAATAATATATAATGTTTGGGGGTTCCAAGTAATTTTTTTAGCAAAAAATATTGATTTTAACCTAATAAAGAAGTGTCAGAAAAAGATTTAGACTTTAAGTAGTTAAACTTCCTGCATTTACAGGTTGTTTAAAACTTGCCAGATTGTCCAGGTTTTTTGTTTACACAGAAGTTCTATCCCTTTGATCTAAGAAGGAAAATAGTTACAATGTTTCAAGTTCTAAACTTGGCAGACTGCCCAGATGCTTTCTTTTGACAGCTGAGTGAGCAGATAATCTCTCCACTTGTTTATATGAAAGAATCGGCAAACTCAGCAGGAAAGATAGTCAGAGGGGGTGAATCGAGATCACGATTTTTTAACGATTAATTGTGCAGCTCTAAAGGGTATAACCCTTTCCACTGCCAGCATGCTTCAGTTTTTTGCTAGTGTCCTAGGACAGTGGTTCTAAACCCTGTCCTCAAGTACCCCAACAGGCCATTTTTGCAGATTTTCCTTTATCTTGCACAGGTGCTTTAAATCAGAGCCAAAGGTTTGGTATTTTGGCCAGCTATTTTATCTAAGAGAAATTCCCAAAACATGGCCTTTTGGGGGGCACTTGAGGACAGGGTTGAGAACCACTGTCCTAGAAGGATGGACACATTTTCTTTAGCTTGGTTTTAAAAACTTACCTGTGATTTTCCTCGGGGGCTCAGATAGGCAATCGTTCAGGCTTATGGTCTCAAGGATTGGGTTCCCCCCTATGCTTATTAAGGCTCATGCCACTAGAGCTGTCAGCCCTTCCTAGGCTTTTCGGCATCATGCTACTAATTCCCAGATTTGCAAAGCTGCCACCTGATCTGTTCACACATTCTCTGAGTCCTACCAGGTGGATGTTGTGACCTCATCTGATGCCAGCTTGAGTTGTAAGGACCTTCAGACAGCTCTTCAAACTGCGGCAGTCTCCCATTCTTTATTTTACATTGGACCTGTTAATGATTGTTTGTTGTGTTTCCCACCCCTCAGGTGGACTGCTTTTGGATGACTCAAAGGTTTAAGACTTAACGTGAATGTATAAAAAAGAAAAACTTGTTTTTGTGCTCACTGTAAAATCCTTTTCTTAGAGGCCATTGGAGAACACGGGTCCCAACCCTCTGTGCTCATGATCATGCTCATGGTACATCTTTGCTACAGAACTGAGGCATGCTGGTAGTGGTAGGGCTATACCTTGGGCTTTTTTTTTTGTTTATCAGTGTCCAGTCCTCCTCCACTAGACCACAGTATGACCTGAAGGTTTATGACTTCCTGTGGCCCTCAGTGGATTCCCAAAAAAATGGTTTTATGGTCAGTACAAAAATCATATTTTGGTTTATAATTTGCAGATGAAAGACTCAAACAAGAAATACTTTGTTATTTCAGATCCATCTACTTCTTCGCCTTTGCTGTATAGGACTTGTGTTTCTGTGCAATGCTGCTATGTGGACATTCTTTGCTAAAGCATTAAGATTCTCCTCCTCGTCAGCTGCTGCAACTGTAACAACAACTGCCTCAAATTTTATTTCATCTGTAAGTAGCTAAATAGATAACAGCTATACATCCATTTTCATGTATTTGTTATTTAAATTATCAGAATAATGCTTTCAGAGTATGCATTACCCCCCACCCCGTTATATTTCGTATAGTCTTAGGCAGTGGCGGCCCGTAATGCATTGGCGTGCAGTGGAAATAATAAACACCCCTCTCCCCATTGGTGTGCAGTAGAAATAATAAACACCCCTCTCCCCATTGGTGTGCAGTGGAAATAATAAACGCCCCTCTCCCCATTGATGTCCAGTGGAAATAATAAACACCCCTCTCCCAAAAGGTGTGTAGTGGAACTCCTAAACACATTCATGTTCATCAACTTCTAATCTATTCATGATTAGAGTCTGCTCATTGTAAATCCAGGCTTAAAGCCCAAATCAGGCCAAGCCTTTTTTGTTGTCTAAAGACCCACTAGAGAGAATTCCCTTTATTTCCTATCCCTGTCACAATAGGGGTTGATTTACTAAAATTAGAGAGTGCAAAATCTGGTGCATTTGTGCATGGTAGCAAATCAGCTTCTAACTTCAGCTTGTTCAGTTAAAGTGGAGTTCCACCCAAAAATGGAACTTCCACTTTTTGGATCCCCCCCCATGGTGTCACATTTGGCACCTTTTCAGGTGGGAGGAGGGAGCAGATACCTGTCTAATACAGGTATTTGCTCCCACTTCCTGGCATAGCTCACTGCGGCACTTGCGGTGACCTATGCCACTTCCGGCGCCTACCCCATCCTCCCCCGCTGTATTCTGTGAGACACAGAACACAGCAGGGACCTAAGAGGACGCACAGCGTGACTCGCGCATGCGCAGTAGGGAACCAGGAAGTGAAGCCGCATGGCTTCACTTCCTTATTCCCTGACTGAAGATGGCGGCGGCAGCAGCCGAGAGCCGAAGGACAGATCGGCTACGGCTGCCGACATCGTAGGCTCCCTGGACAGGTAAGTGTCCATATATTAAAATTCAGCAGCTGCAGTATTTGTAGCTGCTGGCTTTTAATATTTCTTTTTCAGCGGACCTCCACTTTAAGCTTTAACAAACAACTTGGAAGCTGATTGGTTTGCATGCAGAGCTGCACCAGATCTTGCACTCACCAGTTTCAGTAAATCAACCCCAATAGGACAAGAAACAAAAGAGCAGGGCATTGTCATGACAACAATAAACTCCTTGATACTAATAAAAGCATTTTGTAACCCATCACTCTCTTTCTGACCCCTTGTCACCAATACACAAAGGGAAATTTCCCCAGTGGTGATGACACAGACAGCTATTAAAATCTGCCAATGTTTACAATCTTTGCCCAATCTATATAAAAAATGCTTTGGCTGGAGTCAGGCTTTAACCACTTCAGCCCCGGAAGATTTTACCCCCTTCCTGACCAGAACACTTTTTGCGATACGGCACTGCGTCGCTTTAACATACAATTGCGAGGTCGTGCAACGTTGTTGCACCCAAACAAAATGGACATCTTCCCACAAATAGAGCTTACTTGTGGTGGTATTTGATCATCTCTGCGGTTTTTATTTTTTTGAGCTATAAACAAAAAAAGAGCGACAATTTTGAAAAAAAAAAAGCAATATTTTTTTACTTTTTGCTATAATAAATATCCCCAAAAAATATATAAAAAAACTAATTTTTTCCTCAGTTTAGGCCGATATGTATTCTTTTACATATTTTTGGTAAAAAAAAACGCAATAAGCTTATATTGATTGGTTTGCACAAAAGTTATAGCGTCTACAAAATAGGGGCTAGATTTATTGGCATTTTTATTAGTAATTTTTTTTATTCGTAATGGCGGCAATCTGTGATTTTTATCGTGACTGCGACGACATGGCGGACACATCGGACACTTTTGACACATTTTTGGGACCATTTACATTTATACTGTGATCAGTACTATAATGCCCTGATTACTGTATAAATGACACTGGCAGGGAAGCAGTTAAACACTAGGGGGCGATCAAGGGGTTAAGTGTGCCCTAGGGAGTGATTCTAACTGTGGGGGGATGGGCTACCTAGGACATGACCGTGATCACTGCTCCCGATGACGGGGAGCAGTAGATCCCTGTCATGTCACAAGGCAGAATGGGGAAATGCCTTGTTTACATAGGCACCTCCCCGTTCTGCCACTCCGTGACACGATCACGGGACACCGGCGGACATCAAGTCTCGCGGGCACGGTCACGGAGCATGTGGCGCGCGCCCACAATGCCGCTTCTTAAAGAGGGCGTACCTGTATGTCCATTTGCGCAGCCGTGCGATTGTGCCGACGTATATAGTCCTGCACTGGTCGGCTGGTTAAGTTATGAAGAGATCAAGGAGAAATAGCATGATCAGTGCTATACCTTTCTGGGGCAAGATACAACATTTGTCTCTGTGTAAGGGGAGTCAGCGTTCTGCACAGTTCACAATTTACTTCTACATTGTAGGATTACCAGTTTGCATGTGATATACATATTAATCTTGTAAACATTCCTAGATCTTTTTCATTTACAAAGAAGATGTCTTTTTTAATAACATGTTTTCCCTTAATGGAGAGAATGTAGTGCTCTTCTCTAAAATGCACCTCTTTTTTTAGGCTTTTCTTGGCAAAGTGCTGTTTGGAGAGTCCCGCGCTTTTCTCTGGTGGGTTGGAATTTCGATCACTCTGTGTGGACTGATTTTACTGCACACGTATTTACCACAAGCAGAAGAGCCTGCAAAAAAGAAGAGTTAGAAGAGATCATCGTTTGGTTGATCGGTTTTACCTGGGTGCTTATTGTATTAGTGTAGTTTTACTTCTATTTTTCCTCTGTTTACCTGTACATTTTAGGAGAAACACATATGCAGGTACAGCAACACAAACCATTAGACTTGTGGCAGTGGGGCGTTAAAAACGCACATTTTTTTTGTGCCCTTCTAACCAGCACCCTTAAGGTGCAAACATGGTGTTCATCTGGCACAGTTGCAACACTTTGCTTCACACCCACAACAAAAATTATTTCTCCTGTCACAGCCACTAAGCGCAACCCATGCAAGTGAATGGGGATGTAGCACAAACATCTCACGACCGAAAGCAATGCATGTGGTTGTGGTGCTCGGTGCAGTACTCAAGGGGCTAAAACAGGCGGCAAACAGGTGTCATATTGTGGATCACTTTTCAGAGACATGGCAGGTTAGATGCAAGTCTAAACTTAGCCTTAGGCTGGGTTCACACTACTGCAAATTGGATGTGGGTTTTCCCCGCATCCAATTTGCATGTCAGGAGACTGTGACTGGCTCTCTATGAAGCCGGTTCACACATCTCCGGAGTGTCTCCTTTGTGAATTGCACAAGAGTCCTGTGCATTTTCTGGTCCATTTCAGACCTGAATTCAGGCTGAAGACGCACTGGACTCCTGCTTTGAGCCACTCCATGCTGCAGTTTGTACCCAGCCTTAAAGTTAAACTGTGTTTTGCCTATGCAGAACAAACCAACAGATTCCCTTTACTGCCACCTTCCCCAGCTGCATATTGTCAGCTTTCCTTTGCTTCTTTATCATCAGGGATAAGCTCAGGTGTGTTTGGATCACAGTCTGAATCCATCTGAGCTACCCCACCAAAAAGCTGTCACTCTGCAGTGTCAAGGGATGTGTATATGTGGGGCCGCAGGGCAGGGAATGTCTTGGCCGCTCACCATTGGTTCTGTACAGCAACTGCTTTCTGGTGGGACAACTCAAGTGGGTTTAAACACGCTTCTACTTTCACACTGAGGCGTTTTTCAGGCGCTAAATGGCTAAAAATAGCGCCTGAAAAACGCCAGCTCTGCAGCTCCAGTGTGAGAGCCCAAGTGCCCTTACACTGGGGCGATGCGCTGGCAGGACGTTAGAAAAAGTCCTGCAAGCAGCATCTTTTGGGCGGTGCGGGAGCGGTGTATACCCCGCTCCTCCACCGCCCCTGCCATTCAAATCAATGGCCACCGCAGGTGCTTTTAACCTTTATTCGGCCACTAGCGGGGATTAAAAGCGACCCACTAGCGGCCGAAAAGTGCCGCTATTACAGCGGTAAAGCACAACGAAAATTAGTGGTGCTTTACCGCTAACACCTCCCTACCCCAGTGTGAAAGTAGCCGTATGGCTATGGGTAGTAATTCTTTCTTGTTCTGCTCATGTGACAGAACTGGTGCTTGGTGATAAACCATTCAGGCAGAAAGTGCTGTCACATTAGTGGGGAGAGAGTCCTGAGCTTACATGAGTTTTTTCCCTTCATTCCCACATCCCTAGGTTTGGATAGAGTGTGGAAGGATTAGAACCCCTGTCAGGTTTTTACTGCTATCCGGGGCTCTGTTAGAGAGATTTACATTCACACATACATGCCACACTGACAGCATTTTATCAAAAAAAATAAAATAAAGAAAAATCTGCAGCAGCAACATAGAAATGAAAACAAAAATACTTTAGGAGGGAAGGCCAGAATAAAAATGAGGAACTAGATTAGACATTTTAGTAGATCAATCAGATTAAGATAAGACACAGGCTCTGGTAAGGCTGCTCTCAACAAAAGCAGGGTATCCCAAATCAGAGGGTCCAGATTTGAAGATTCACACGCTCACAGCCCAATGAGAGTGCCAACACAAAAGGTCTTAGAGTCCAAAAGCGTGTTTCAGGAGTTTAAATATCTCCCGTTTTTTCAGGGCTTAACCACTTCAATACAGGGCATTTTCACCCCCTTCCTGCCCAGGCCAATTTTCAGTTTTCAGCACTGTCGCACTTTCAATGACAATTGCGTGGTCGTGCAACACTGTACCCAAATGAAATTTTTTTCCCCACAAATAGAGCTTTCTTTTGGTGGTATTTGATCACCTCTGCGGTTTTTATTTCTTGCGCTATAAACAAAAGAAGAGTGACAAGTTTAAAAAAAACACGATTTTTTTAACTTTTTGCTATAATAAATATCCCAATTAAAAAAAACAATCGCAATAAGCGTATATTGATTGGTTTGCACAAAAGTTATAGCGTCTACACAATAGAGTTGTATTTCATTTTTATTATATTTTTTTTTTACTGGTAATGTTGGCGAATTTTATTGTGACTGTGATTGCGGCGGACATATCGGACATTTTTGACACTCATTTGGGACCATTCACATTTATACAGCGATCAGTGCTATAAAAATGCATTGATTACTGTATAAATGTCACTGGCAGGGAAAGGGTTAACACTAGGGGGCGATCAAGGGGTTAAATGTTTTCTTAGGGAGCGATTCTAACTGTAGGGGGAGGGGACCGATCGGTGTTCCTCTGTACTGGGAACACACGATCAGTCTCCTCTCCCCGGACAGGACGTGGATCTGTGTGTTTACTCACACAGATCCACGTCCCTGCTCTGTATTACCCGCAATCGCGGGTGCCCAGCGGACATCGCGGCCTCAGGGTACGCACATCGGCTCCCGAGCGACGCGGCGGGCATGCATGCGCACCCCCTAGATGGCCAGGAAGCCGAGAACGTCATATGACGCCCGCCCAGGATGGGAGATCCCTCCTGCGAACGTCATTTGACTATGGGCTGGGAAGGAAGTGGTTAAAGCGGAACTGCATTTTCTCAATCAAAATTGGCTATTTTAAATACTTATGCTGCTAGCATTAAGAAAAAGATAGGAACGTATATCAATTTTGCTTGTATTCATTTTTTTTATATTTCTTCAGTTACTTACTTTTTTCAAGGCCTAGGCAGATGATGTCATACATCCCAGGAGTCTTCAGGAAGGAAGGAGGGGTTTTCTCAGCTAAGCATATCCTGCTGCCTGCATGCCTGAGTTGAGGGCAGATGGATTCGATAGAAGTAAACGATACATACATTATCTGCCCTTACACAATATGACAACAGCCAGAAATGGGGGTGTTTTTTAAAGTGAATTCTCATCAAATAAAACAGGGAGACATGAATGGATGGGGGAGTTTGCTTTGAATAAAAAAAATAATTAAATAGCGTTTTTGATTTGTGGGCCTTAGATGCATTGTAGTTCTGCTTTATCTATGATGGCAAAATTTGACTCATTTGTGCTAATCGATTGATTTTACTTTGTCAAATTACATTTTTCACACAATTAAACACTGGTGACTATGCCACTTCAGAGCCCTCAAATTTTTCCGTCTTGCTGAAGAAGAGGGAGATCTTTGAATCCCCAAAATACGTTGGATGTTCTGTGTTATGTTCTTTGTGAGCAAATCACAATATCAAAAACTTTTGGACTCAGGACCTTTTTTTTTTTTTTTTTTGAGACCCTCATTAGACTTTGACCACAAGCTTTTAATTTCTGTCTGTGTACCTGTTTCAGATTTTCTCTCACCTTTCAGGTGAAACCGCTGTCAGCAGGACAGGAAGTGAAGTTATATCTCAATGGAGTCCCAGATAGCCGTTAAAAAAAAAAAAAAGCAGTCAGGAGTTCTAATCCTTCGACCCTATCCAAAGATAGAAAATAAACTTTTGGTTTGACACACGCTTGCAGACTCCTGTCCTCAGAACCCACTAACAGGCCAGGTTTGCAAGATAGCTGAAATACATTACAGGTGATATCATTTGCTGCTCAGTGATTGCAGTATTCTAGTCTGCATCTCCCCAAGGTAATACTTAAAGCGGAGTTCCACCCAAAGTAGAACTTCCGCTCTTTGTACTCCTCCCCCCCTCTGGTGCTACATTTGGCACCTTTCGTGGGGGAGGGGGGACAGGATACTTGTCTTTCACAGGTATCCTATTCCCGCTTTCGGGAGCCTCAGCCTGGTATTGACGTCACTGTCCCGGGCTCCCTCCTCCTTCCCCGGCGCATGTGTAGTAGGGTTCCCGGCGTGAAGCCATAAGGCTACACTGCCGGGTTCCCTTACCCACAATGGAGGCGGCAGCATCCGACAGCTGATGGAAACATCAGCTGCGCTGCCGACATTGCTGGACTCTAGGACAGCTAACTGTCCGATTATTAAAAGCCAGCAGCTGCAGTATGTGCAGCTGCTGGCTTTTAATTTTTGCAGCGGTGGGCGGACCTCCGCTTTAAAATCTGTCCTGTTAGTGGGTCCTAAGGACAGGAGTTGAAAACCACAGCAAGGGATCCTGTTGCTTTGCCCTGCATAAGGGCACAGGTTCACTTTAATGCACTGCATGAAATTAATACAGCTTGGTTTCGGCCAGTCCTCAGCATGAGACTAAAGAGATGAACCAACAGTGGCATGGAGGAGGCCTTGACTTTATTTGTTCCATATTGGACACATCTCTGCACTGCTATTTTCTATACTGACAATAAATAAATAAAGACTGATATTTCTACATAGATTTATTAACTTTGTTTTTTCATTTATATTATCCAATAAAAAAAAGAGTTACTTAAAGTGGAAGTAAAGCCTTTTTTGGCACTTTAATAAGGCTTACCTGTAGGTACAGTGAAAATCGCCTAAATCTGCACCATTTAGGAGATTTTCACACTGCATGCAGCCAGTGATGTCATCGGCACATGCTCTGTGAAGGTACAGCATACCCGTTCCATCCCTTCAGAGCTCCATGCTGCGGTCCGTCATTGCGCCGCGGCCAATCAGACAGACCCGGAAGGAAGACTGGGTGAAAATGAAAGCGTCTGTCAGCGGTGACAGTATGGCGTGGAAGGGCTTCGTTTTAAGGCAAGTCTTGCATAATGTGCTAGTATGCAATGCATTTTCACTTCCAATATATAGTAATCTTTTTGTGAGAGAATTGCAGGGGGTTGACCCACTGTTTTGCTGTTATTGCTGAATTCAACATTTCTCTGTTCCTGATCCAAATTAAGCATGCAGTTCAGGAAGTGTACTTATAAATGATACCTCCCTCCACTGACCCATGCTACCCCACACAGCCTAGGGGCATACGTAAGCCTAGTACATACATTTAGAAAATTAGACGAAAAATACCACTTTCAAAACGATCATACAATAATCTGATCGTTAGTACACAGCTTTCGAGAGCTGATCACCACAGTTCATTCGAAATTATCCGAAGGGACAAACACAAAAGTTTTTCTCGTACAATACCAGAACGTATGATTTTCATTTAATCAACACAGTTTTTGTCTGAAAAAAAATGGAAGAACAAGACCATGCATGCTCAGAAATACATTACTTTAAAATACAATACATTACATCACTTCCAAAGTTATATTCTGTCACACGAGAATTTTCATAACTTGTGTAACCTCTTCATTTTCGATATGAGACTAGCATGCAAACGAAAAAAAAACAGACGATCATTCACCCAATATTCTCATTGAGTGTATGGCCTTTATTGGATCCACAAGCCATGGTCTCCGGAGGTTGTTAGCATCCCAAACATTAAATCTCTGTGTTGGCCGTACCTGAGCAGTAGGTCACCATGGTCATCTAGAGGGCCCTGTCTCCATGCTGGAGAATCTCAGGAGACAGTTCTATGGAAGTCTATGGGAAGCTACTGGTCAGGCATGGACAGCTATCTGGAAGGTCCTCCGGTGTGTTGGACAGTCCTTGTGACCCGGTTGTTTTTTGTCCATTGTGGACTCTGATATGCATTTACTATCCACTTGTCTGTGTGTATGTTTCCTTCTTTTCGATTTTAATAAATATTACTTGGGTAATGTGCAAGGTTGGTGCACCCTCTCTTCATTTTTTTTTTTTTTACAATGGACAGCAACATGTTTGGCTAGGGATGTAATCAAACACCAGAGGGCACAGCCGCTGAAATTAGTTATGTATGTTTCTGGGGAGGAGGACAGTGGGTAGCTTAGGTCAGGGGGTCAAAAGGACAAATGCAGTTTGTTTTACAGTAATGAAGCAAGGCAGTCATAATGGCAGCCAGACTACTAGCATTTTCATGGGGAGAGCTAAAAAAAATGCAGCCTCCATGTTTCTATCATGACTGGTCTATTTTAAAAGCCCACTTTTTTATTCTTTTTATTGGTATGGCTTGACATCTGGTAAAAAAAATCACAATTACACTTCTAGCTGTGGTGTAATGTGTAGTACTATATATAGTTTTTTTTTTTTTTTTAATATATAACAGAGTAAATTGCACCTGTTGCACTGTGCAGGAGCTTCAATTTTGCACATTGATATGCTTTTCAGAAAATTCCATGGGCAGCTATACGCGTGTAACTGCCATGACTTGGTGCACACAATTTTATGTTTTTGAACAATATGCCCGCACAAGTGTAAACACGGGTGCCAACGGTTACGCACATATAGACGCACGCAGTTTTCTGTATTGCATGTCAATGGGAAAAATTACACTGCAGCTGTGGCTCCCGGGTGTCATAACAATGGGGTATTTGACCTTTATTTTACCTTAATGTACAGCCATGTGTAAGATCCCTAAATCACATGTGACATTTGGCAGGGATAGTGTGTTTGACATGCGGTTAAGGTGTACTTCACTAAGTGCACTGACCCAGCTAACACCTTTTATGCCCTTTATTGTATTATAAACATTTGAACAGTGTATCATTTTCCCAGCTTGATATGAAGTAATATTACATCTTTTTTTTTGGCACCAATCCATATGTTTAACCCTGTTCTCTGTTGGTATTACTGTACAGCTGTCATGCCTTAAGGTGTATTTCCTCTTTTGTAACCAAATTGGGATAACACATTTTCATTACATGTTCTCGTTTATATAGCATAAACTAAAAAAAAAAAAGATAAAATGGCTACTTACCTAAATGCTCTTTAGTCCACTACTGAAAAATCCTGCTCAGCTTCCCTTTCTCTGAAATATATATTAGAGGACTTGAGAGTTGATGTTTACCATAACTAACCCTGTCTGCCCTGTGCTGGGAGATCTTATTATCAGTTATATACTAGACTTGTACACTGTCTGTCCTAACAAATGATTAAATATCTAGAAGCTGGTCTTCTTGCGATATACAATGCTGTGAAAAAGTATTTGCCCCCTTTCAGTTTTTTGGGGTTTTTTTTGCATATTTGGCACACTTAAATGATTTAGATCATCAAACAAATTTTATTATTACACAAAGATAAACTGAGTAAATACAAAATGCAGTTTTTAAATGATGGTTTCATTTAATAAAACAAAAAAGCTGTCCAAACCTGCCTGGCTTTATGTGAAAAAGTAATTACCCCCTAAACCTAATAAACGGTTGTGCCACCCTTGGCGGCAACAACTGCAATCAAGCGTTTGCGATAACTGGCAATTAGTTTTTCACATTGCTGTGGAGCAATTTTGGCCCACTCTTCTTTACAGAATTGTTTTAATACAGTCACATTGGATGGTTTTCCAGCATTAACGGCCTGTGTAAGGTCATGATACAGCATCTCAATTGGATTTAAGTCCGGGCTTTGACTAGGCCACTCCAAAACCTAAATTTTGCTTTGTTTGAACCATTTGAAGGTGGACTTGCTGTTGTGTTTCGGATCATTGTCTTGCTGCATAACCCAAGTGTACTTGAGCTTGAGGTCATGAACTGATGGCCGGACATTCTCTTTTAGGATTTTCTGGTAGAGCTCAAAATTCATAGTTTCATCAATTATGGTAAGTCGTCCAGGTCCTGAAGCTGCAAAGCAGCCCCAGACCATCACGTTACCACCACCATGTCTGACTGTTGGTATGATGTTCTTGTTATGAAATGCTGTATTAGTTTTATGCCAGACATAACGGGATGCACAACTTCCAAAAAGTTGAATTTTTGTTTCATTAGTCCACAGAATATTTGCCTAAAAGTCTTGGGGATAATCGACATGTTTTTTGGTAAATGTGAGATGAGCCTTTGTGTTGTTTTTGGTCAGCAGTGGCTTTGGCCTTATGGATGCCATTTTTGCCCAGTCTCTTTCTTATGAAATCATGAACACTGATCTTACCTGAGGCAAGTGAGGCCTGCAGTTCTTTAGATGTTTATGACCTCCTGGATGAATCGTCGTCACGCTCTTGGACTAATTTTTGTAGGCTGGTCACTCTTGGGAAGGTTCACCACTGTTCCAAGTTATCTCCATTTGTGGATATTGGCTCTCCCCGTGGTTCACTGGAGTTCCAAAGCCTTAGAAATGGCTTTAAAACCCTTCCTAGATCGATACATGTACATTACTTTGTTTCTAATCCGTTCTTGAATTTTGTTAGATTGTGGCATGATGTGTCGCTTTTTGTGATCTGTTAACATGCTTCACTTTGTCAGACAGCTTCTAGTTATGTGATTTCTTGGTTCAATGGGTCTGGCAGTAATCAGGCCTGGGTGTGGAAAATGAAATTTAACTCAGCTTTCCAAAAAATTGTGGTTAATCACAGTTCATTCATGATTCAGCATGGGAGGGGGCAATTACTTTTCACAGCACTGTATGTTAAATAGGAACTTCATCGCTCTTCCTGATAATAAATAGGTCAACATGACAAAAAAGGGGTGTTAGTTGGAGACTGAATGCCTCGATCCTCAGCAACCCAACCCATGTCAGTGAAATTGAAAAGGATATTCAAGAATACTTCCTTCTGAATGATGTAGAAAATATTTCCCCGACCACATTATGGGCAGCACATAAAGCCACAATCAGGGGGAAGCTCATTCAGATGACATTGAGGTTACGAAAAGCCCGTAAGGCAGACATAGAGAAGTTAGAGAAAGAATTCCTACTCCTTAACAAACAACACAAGCATAATCCTTCTTCAATACCAGTGGAGAGATTAGATTCTGAACCTGGCTCTCACTGCCATTGCGTAAAAAAGCCTGAGATGGAGTGGGGCCCACTTCTATCATCAGAGAGATAACCCCCACTAGCTTCCCGGTTGACCCCTAAATTGAAGGTGCATGCGTTACCTAAAATCAAACTAGGGAGCGGTACTCTCTCACAGAATCCCCAAAGGATCATGGAGGCCTTCCATGACTTTTATAGGAAGCTATATGCAGCAAAGGAAGCAGTCCCGGATACTTTCCTGGAATCATTTCTTAGCTCTATTAAAATCCCCAAAATCAAGGACCACCATAGAGATAGACTAGAAGATCCAATATCTGCAGAAGAAGTCTCCCTGGTCATTAAAAATTTAAAAATCCACTCTGCTCCTGGACCAGATGGCTTCTCTGCCCCATATTATAAACATTTTTCCTCTTCTTTGGCTGCCTACTTAGCCCGCTTTTTTAATGAGCTACGTAAGGAATCCCAACTAGACAAGACCCTAAACTCGGCCTTCGTCACTGTCATTCCCAAGCCTGGCAAGGATCCTAGCACAGTGACTAACTACCACCCCATATCATTAATAAATAATGATCTTAAAATCTTGACAAAAATCCTAGCTGACCGTATATCCTCATTAGTTTATATGTCCACAAAGACCAAGCCGGCTTCATTCTAGGTAGACAAGGTCCTGATCAAATCAGAAGGGCGATTGATGTAATCTCTCTTTTGAGATCTAGTTGGGATGGTGCCCCCCTAAACAGGATTCTTACTCTCCCTGGACCTCCAGAAGGCATTTGATTCTGTCTGCTGGTTCTACCTTGTTGGTGTTTTACACCGCTGGGGATTCGGACAAATCTTTATGAATGTGATAGGAGCACTCTACTCAAACCCAGAAGCAAAAATACGACTGCAGGGATACTTTTACGAATCTTTCCTGATCTTCACGAGGCACGAGGCAGGGATGCCCATTGTCTCCACTGATTTTTGCTCTTGTCATAGAGACACTTGCTATTGCCATCAGGGATCACCCAGATATTCATGGAGTACGCTGTGGCAAACAAATCCACAAATGCGCACTCTTTGCGGACGACATTCTGCTTTTGATGACCTCTCCCTTAACCTCGCTACCCAACATTTGCAAATTATTAGATAAATTTGGCACAATCTCAGGTCTCAAGGTGAACTTTGCAAAATCTATGGTATTAAATGTAAATTTACCAGAACATCTAGGAGCGCGTTTAAAGGAACAATTCCGATTTGTATGGAGCGATAGAGTGATTCCCTATTTGAGGATCAATCTAAACGCATCTATAGACCACTTATACAGGGCCAACTTCCCTCCAATATATCGCAAATTAGAAGAAGACCTCACTGGGACAAAATTGGGACTCTCCTGGTTAGGCAGAGTCAACTCTGTGAAAATGACCCTTCTACCACGTATTCTCTATCTGTTTCGATCACTCCCCATTCCGATCCCTAAGGATCAACTGCAGAAATTTCAATCGAAAATCATCAAATTTATTTGGGGAGCAAAAGGACATAGGATTGCAAGGGAGACACTTTTTCAAGCAAGGAACAAGGGTGGGGTAGGACTCCTGAACCTTCTCTGGTATCACCAAGCAGCCTAATTGTCCCAAATATCCGTTATCTATTCCAAGTCGGATCATCCAGACTGGGTTCACATGGAAAGTCAAGCGATCCCTCATCACGTTAGACTTCCTTCTCTGGTGCCCCCCCAAAACCAGACCTGCAATTATGGCCCTGACTCTCTCCCACTCCCTACATATATGGGATTCCCTTAAGTACAACCCACACCTGATCTCTAGTTGGCATCCGCTGTCGCATCTCTTTCACAACCCCCTTTTTCCCCCTGGGATGAACATAAAAGCCTTTGATTGGTGGCTGAACAAGGGGATGTATAGGATCGGACATTTTGTCAACTCCTCTGGCCCCCTCACTTTCGCTCACTGTGTGAGCAAATTAGAAATGCCAACTACCGAAAGATATTGACTACACCAAATATCCCACTTTATCCATTCGTTATGGACCTCAAAACTGGACCCATTAACAATTACGGCATATGAGCTATGGTGTGGACAAGCCATGGAGCAGAGGGGGGGATTCCAATAATCTATCAGTCACTGGCTACGGCAGACTCCAAGACCCTTTTTATGCTGGGATGGGAGAGAGACCTGAGACACATCTGGACCTTAGCAGAATGGCATAGGGCTTCTGCTTCAGCCTTCCAGGGACTCTTGAATATAGCGCTAGTGGAGGCAAACCTAAAAGTTCTAATGAGATGGTATCTTGTCCCATTAAAACTAGCTAAAAATTTCCCGACATCCTCTCCCTTGTGCTTCCGAAATTGTGGACATGTGGGATCAATACTGCACATATGGTGGGAATGTCCCAATATCAGGGGATTCTGGAACAGAATCTTCCACATGCTCCGCAAAGTTACGGGCCTCCCCATTCAGAAATCTCCCCATACAGCCCTCCTCAACTTCCCGATCGCGAAGGTCCCCAAATTGACTCAATGGCTTATTATGTTTATTCTCCTTGGGACTAAATTAACAATTGCTCGAGCCTGGAAACAACCCTACGTTTCCTTTACCTTGGTCAAGAGAAAAATCTCCTGGGTCATGGTTCAAGAAAAAATAGTTAGCACCTTGTTGGACACTACTGAACGACATGAGGCTATCTGGGAACCATGGACCCATTATATGCGGTTAAAGACCACCTATTGACTCTGTCCAGGTTTCCCAGGATTGGATGTGTATCATTCGGCCACTAAGTCTTCTTTCCTTTCCTCTTTTCCTACTTTAATTTCTCTATCTGTTTCTCCTCTCTGTTCTTGTATCTGTAGCACCTCTAAGCTGACCTACGGTAATCATCTGGGATCACGCTGGTTTTCTCTGTTAAAACTGCAATATAAGTTGTACCTGTATGTACCAGCCAGGCTGGGCCCAGGGAAGCGAATCCAAGAGCTCCCTCATGCTCCAACTTGGACTATGGACTAGTATTGGGAGAAGGGAGAAGATTCCCTTTGTGGATCCCTTTCCTACACTAACTTTCATAAGGGCCCATGCCCCATGTTCTCCCTCATAATTTCGTCAATTAAGAGGACTCCATATATGTTCTCCCTCATAATTTCGTCAATTAAGAGGACTCCATATATGTTCTTTATGCTTAGTTTCAACCCCTGTTTGAATCAGCTTAGGCTATCACCATCTATGGGCATGGTAACACTCGGCTTTAGTGTCTGTATTTCCCCCTTTTTCTTTTCTATGATGCTGTTAGTCTTTATATTGCTGACAAATTATTAACGTTTCTGAGACGATAGGAGGGTTGGATACGCCACCCCCCCACTCCATGACACAGATAGATCACACTTGGGGTGTCTGGCGGTGGGGAACATCTCCCCCCTCCTACAAACCAAGATTTGTTCATGCACTCTACACTCCGGAACGTATTTGATTACTAATTGCACCTGCTGTTTATACAAATGTTACCTGGCTTTGGATTCACGGGTACATCTTGTAATGAAATGTACCAATGTTTCTATCATTACTTTTTGAAAACCTAATAAAAAACTATTGAAAAAGAAAAAAAAAATAGGAACTTCATCTGAGCTACCTAAAATAGAGTTACTAGTCCCTTCACCGATTGTTGCTGCCACCATCCCCCAGCCTTTTAAGAGGATCTGAATGCTGGAACAGAGGTGCGGGCCTTCCAATCATGTGACTGCTGTAATTGACTGTCATACAATCGGAAGCTCCCAATTATAAACAATGCTCGGGAGCTGTCATTGACAGCTTAGTTACTGTGCAATGAGTGTGCCAGAATTCCAATCCCTATGAATGTATATGTGTTACTCTGCATTAAAGCCCACCCACCCAGCTGCCACATATGAACTTGCAGCAAGCTAAGACAGGTAAATTGTTCCTGTATGTAAATAAAATATATATATATTAGTCAATGGAGTGCAGTGTTTTTTTCTTTTCAGCTGCAAGATCCTCTTCCTCCTTTGCTCCAGCCTTGCCATCTTGGATGTACTGTATATCCCACGCATGAGTAGACACACTACAGACCTCTGCCAGGTCTATAGGATGAGTCTCTCGGATTTCTGTTAAAGGGGTGAGGAAGCAGAAGAAAGTAAGTCATTTTCATGAGTGAAGGTCCACCTTGATGGGGTAAAGCTCAGTGTGTTCCTCTTTGTCAGTGGGAACATAATAAATGTGAAATTGTTCAGAGTAGCATACAGTCTGCCCAGAGACCTACTCCAAACAAAACATCTAAAAAGGTAATAAATATTTTTTAGAAAATAATTTTTAGGTGTGCTGTGTGAACACAAACATAATGGCGTTTTCTCAATTTTATTGCAAAAGTATATTTATACTTTAAGGGTCCATTTACATTCATGGAAGCACATTCATACACTCACATAAGCGTGAATGAGCGCTTATTGTATCGTTTTAATAACACACTAAACAGCAATGTAAAAATATGAACCTGTCACATAAAAATAGAAGGGGATTTCTACTTAAAATGTGTTTTCAGTAAAATTCATGTGTTTTACTGGAGGAAAATGGACAACTGTGAAAAGGCCTTAAGGCCCCATTCACACTAGCGCGTTTTTTGATGCATTTTGCATTTTGCAGAAATGCACGGGAATTTTTTAACATGGGTTCCTATGGAACATGTTCACATCAATGCTTTTTTGTATCTCCGCGTTTTTGGAAAGGGTCGGGGACTTTTTCTCATGCAAAATGCAGCGTTTTGCATGTAATGGTTTTCAATGGACAAGCATCAAAAACGCAAGTGCACCTTTTTTGCAGCGTTTTTGATGCGTTTTTGGTGCGTTTTTGCCGTTTTTTTTTTTTTTTTTTTATTTTTTTGTAATTTTTTTGTAAGACTGTAAAAAAAAATGAAAAAAAAAAACGCAAAACGCAAATCGCGGCAAAATCGCGGCAAAATCGCGGCAAAAACGTGGCAAAAACGCGGCTCAAAAACGCGGCAAGCATGAAAAAAAAACCTCCAAAAACGCTCAAAAGCAACATGCATAGGTGTGAATCGAGCCTAAAACCTAACTCCAACCAAAATTTTCTGGAAGTTAGGGGTGGAGTGCAGAAGAGTTAAACTTACAGTGGTTGTCAGACATGAAATGTGAACAAAGCATATGCCTCTATAGTGTGTAATTTCTGTCTGCTGCTTTATTCCTCTGCTATCTTCATGAGTCATTTCTGACAAGTTTTCCTGACACCAGGAGAAAAAAAGGTGACAGGGAACGGATCTTCAGTTGATTGATAACCCCAGCTCTGATTTTGTGAGCTGTGTGAAGGGGATGCATCCCTTCCCTCCAGTCGGCTCTCAGAGCTCTCCTCACTGAGCCCTGGAAAAGGTAATCTCAGCTCTGACAAGCTTCATAAATTCTGCACTTTGAACAGATGTAAAGAGGAGAAGACCGCAGATACAGGTACAACTTATGTAGGAGGATTTGTTTCATCTCTGTGTATCACCTGAGGCCAGTCACTTCACTGAGTATATATAAGGGTTTACAAACACTTCATCAGGTTTTTGTTTCTGTTACCCCCATTGTGTGGTGTAATCCATCTCTTAATATCTCCAATGATAACTGAGCAATAAGCTTTATGTACCATTGTCTGTGGGAGACGTGACACATTACTGTATGTCAGCGGGTCTGTATATGTTTAATTTACTGTACATTTTATCTAGGAAAAAGACAAAAAAAAGAGTCTGTTTCAGTTTTGGTTCATTGACACTTTGTTTTATGTTGAACTGTATACAAATCAAGCTGTGAACATTGTACTGAGTTGTATTACTCTGTATTTTGACTTCTCTTGTAATAAAACATGTTTAAAAAATAAAAAAAACTCACTATGCCTCTTAAAAAATATCTTGGGTTGTTTACTTTACAAAATATGGTAATTTTGTGTAGTTTCTACTGTCCTGGTGCTCCAGAGTCTCCAAAAATTTGATAGTAAATTAGATGCATAATTTATGTCCCTTGAACGCCTAAAGGTATTCCTTGAATTTCGAGCCCCTCTATGTGGCTAGACTGCAAAAAGGTTTCCCATATGTGGTATACCTATACTTGAGAGGAGTAGCAGAATATGTTTTGGGGTGTAATTCTAAGTATGCATATATTATATGTTAGCAATATGTTATTAATTGACAACTTTGTGTAAAAATAAATAAATAAATAATTTTCTTTCTTCATTTTCCAAAAAAATTCAAATAAATAAATTTTGAAAAACCCACCACGGCTCTTAAAAAATACTTTTTTTTTTACCAAAATGTGGTAATTTTGTGGGTGTCTCTGCTGTCCTGGCACTCCAGGACCTCCAAACTGTGATAGGTGGTCAGGAAATTGGATGCATAATTTATGCTTCTTCCAAGTATGATGGTGCTCCTTGGATTTTGGGTCCCTCTATGCAGCTAGGCTTCTAAAGAGTATTACACATGTGGTATCCCCATACTCAGGAGGAGTAGCATAATGTGTTTGATACTGTGTGTTAAGAACATCTTATTCATTTACAACTTTGTGTAAAAAAAAAAAAAAAAATACATGTTTATTTTCTTTCCACATTTTCTAAATGTTTATGGCAGAAAAATCAAATCTTAACAACACTCTCACCATGCACCTAAAATATATTGGGGTATTTACTAACAAAAATGTGTTCATTTTGTGGGTGTTTCTATTGTCCTGTGACTCCAAGGGCTCCAAACACTTGATAGGTAGTCAGGAAATTAGATGCCTAATTTATGCACATTGAAAGCTTGAAGGTGCTTCTTGGATATTGGGCCCCATTATGTAGCTAAACTTCAAAAGAGACTCATAAATGTGGTATCCCCATACTCAGGAGGAATAAAAAAGTGTGTTTTGGGGTGTAATTTTAAGTATGCCCACGCTATGTGTTAGAAATATCTTATTAGTTGACAGTCATGTGTATAAAATACAATTTAATTTTCTTTCTTCATTTTCCAAAACTTGTGGCAAAAAATGTGATCTTCTAAAGAAAGACTCACCATTCCTCTAATTAAACAGATTGGAAGGTCTACTTTGCAAAATGAGGTCATTTGGGTAATTTTCCTGTTCTGGCACTTTAGAGCCTCAAGAAATATGATAAATAATTAGGAAATCAAATGCATTATTTTTGCCCCTTGAAAGCCTGATTTTGGGCTCATCTATGCATCTCGGGAGTGAAAAAGTCTCACACATGTGGTACCCCCATACTGGGGAGAAGTAGAAGACTGTGTTTTGAGGTGTATTACCCTGTTTCCCCGAAAATAAGACATAGCGTGATTGTCGGTGATGGCTGCAATATAAGCCCTACCCCCCAAATAAGCCCTAGTTAAAGTCCTTGTAGGTCTCATTTTCAGGGTAGGGCTTATTTTCGGGGAAACAGGGTAGGGCTTATTTGGGGGGTAAGGCTTATATTCCAGCCATCACCGACAATCACGCTAGGTCTTATTTTCGGGGAAACAGGGTAGTAAGTATGCTCATGTTGTGTGTGGAATATAACTTGTTAAAATGGCAACTTTGTGAAATAAAATAAAATAAAATCGTATTTACTTTCGTATTTCATTTTGAGTGTTTATACTGTCCTGGCATTTTAAGGCCCCAAGAGATGAGACAGGTAATCAGGGTTGATAAACTTTCATATATACAGCACAAACCATAGTTTGTAGACGCTATGACTTTCCCACAGACTAAATAATATACACTGATTTGTTTTGTTTTTTAATTTCCCCAATAAATATAGCAGAATACATTTAGGCCTAAATTCACGAAGAATCATTAATTAATTGCAACGTTTTATAACAGAAACTAAGGAAAACATTTTTCTTCTGGGTTTTCTGTCTTTTTTTCTTTATATACTAAAAAAAAAAAAAAACAGTGGCGATTAAATGCCACTAAAAGAAAGCTCTGTCTCAAAAAAAGTATATAAAATTAATTTGGGTACATTGTTGCATGACTGAGTAACTGTGACAGTGCTGAAAACTTAAAAATGGCATGGACAGGAAGGGGGTTTAACATAGCGGTCTTCAAGTGGCAAAGAATCTTTGCCTCTGTGAGGGCTATCACATTTTAAAACTTTGTAACATTTTTTTCTCAGAGAATAGGTGCAGGAACTTCTCCTTTCTGAGCCACCCTTTGTTTCTGCCTCATACCCATCTCTGAGCACCGTCCCTTGGTTCCATCCCCTACCTACCTCCTGGTGCTGCCACTTTCAGAGAATACAAAACCAAGTGTTTCAGTTTACTGGTAGCTACAATTTGTCTGTGTAAAGTATTAATTGCAGAGTTAACTAGTCTCATTGACAATCACTCTCTGGCTGCTGGTGATTTTTCATAAACCAAGAAAAGTATGCAGCTCACCCTACTTGTGTTTCCTTCTCCATCTGTTAGTGCATGTAAATTCTCAGTCTCCTTCCAAGACATAACTGCAATAAGATAAAAGAGGCGCCCAACACAAGAAACTAGCTCAAAAATCTTCTTTTATTAGATAAGCATAAAAAAATATACAGGTGGAAGCTTCTGACAGGTTTCAGTTTACCAGGCTGATTGTTGTCACACCAGTTGGAAAATCTCTGTAAAGGGTGAGGCAAGGACTTTTGGGGAAAATTGGGTGATAGTCCTAAAACTATAAACAGCATGTTTTCATGTCAGTGTGAAGTTTATATACATACAGTATCTCACAAAAGTGAGTACACCCCTCACATTTTTGTAAATATTTTATTATATCTTTTCATGTGACAACACTGAAGAAATGACACTTTGCTACAATGTAAAGTAGCGAGTGTACAGCCTGTATAACAGTGTAAATTTGCTGTCCCCTCCAAATAGCAACATACAACCATTAACCACTGAGGACCGAGCCTCTTTCTGAGATTTGTTGTTTACAAGTTAAAAACAGTTTTTTCTTGCTAGAAAATTACTTAGAACCCCAAATCATTATACATTTTTTTTCCTAACACCCTAGAGAATAAAATGGCGGCTGATGCAATACTTTGTCACACCGTATTTGCGCAGCGGTCTTACAAGCGCACTTTTTTGGAAATAATACACTTTTTTGAATTAAAAAATAAGACAACAGTAAAGGTAGCTTTTCGTTTTTATATTGTGAAAGATAATGTTACGCTTCAAAATTGCGCCTGCTTGTGGAATGGTGACAAACTTTTACCCTTAAAAATCTCCATAGGCAACGTTTAAAAAATTCTACAGGTTGCATGTTTTAAGTTACAGAGGAGGTCTAGGGCTAGAATTATTGCTCTCGCTCTACCGATCGTGGTGATACCTCACGTGTGGTTTGAACACCGTTTTCATATGCGGGCGCTACTCACGTATGCGTTTGGTTCTGCATGCAAGCTCGTCGGGACGGGGCACATTTAAAATTTTTAATTTTTTTTATTTTTACACTGTTTTTTTTTTTTTTTTTTTAAATGTCACTTTTATTCCTATTACAAGGAATGTAAACATCCCTTGTAATAGAAAAAAAAAAGCATGACAGGACCTCTTAAATATGAGATCTGGGGTCAAAAAGACCTCAGATCTCATATTTAGACTAAAATGCAATAAAAAAAATTTACAAAAATTGTCATTTAAAAAAATTATTTCATAAAAATGGCCCTTTAAGAGCTGTGGGCGGAAGTGACGTTTCGATGTCTCTTCCGCCCAGCAATTGTATGGAGACAGGTGGGGGCCATCTTCCCCTCACCCCTCTCCATACCCAGCTACTGACAGGACGCGATCGCCTCTGCCGCTGCCGACAGCTCCGGTAAGCGGCGGAGGGAACCAGATCACGGCGCTGCCACCGATAAAAGTGATCTTGCAGCGAATCCGCCGCAGAGACCACTCCTATCTTGTAGCGGACTGCACGTTGAAGACGAGGATACCGGGGTTATGGCAGCTAGCTGCTGCCAGAACAACAATATCCTCCTTCAAACAGCTGCCGTATAACGACGGCGGGCGGTACGTAAGTGGTTAATGTCTAAAGCGCTGGCAACAAAAGTGAGTACACCCCTAAGTGAAAGTGTCCAAATTGGGCCCAATTAGCCATTTTCCTTCCCCAGTGTCATGTAACTCGTTAGTGTTACAAGGTCTCAGGTGTGAATGGGGTGCAGGTGTGTTACATTTGGTGTTATTGCTCTCACTCTCTCATACTGATTGTTGTCACGCAAGCTGGGATATCTTTGTAATGGGTGAGGCAAGGACTCAAGGCAAGGGAAAATTAGGTGATAGTCATAAAACTATAAACAGCATGTTTTCATTTGAGTGTGAAGTTTGTATACATACAGCATCTCACAAAAGTGAGTACACCCTCACATTTTTGTAAATATTTTATTATATCTTTTCATGTGACAACACTGAAGAAATTACACTTTGCTACAATGTAAAGTGTGAGTGTACAGCTTGTATAACAGTGTAAATTTGCTGTCCCCTCAATAACTCAACACACAGCCATTAATGTCTAAACCGCTGGCAACAAAAGTGAGTACACCCCTAAGTGAAAATGTCCAAATTGGGCCCAATTAGCCATTTTTCCTCCCCAGTGTCATGTGACTCGTTAGTGTTACAAGGTCTCAGGTGTGAATGGGGTGCAGGTGTGTTAAGTTTGATGAATGCCAACATGTACTGTGACATACTGAAGCAGTGCATGATCCCCTCCCTTCAGAGACTGAGCCACAGGGCAGTATTCCAACATGGTAACGACCCCAAACACACCTCCAGATGACCACTGCCTTGCTAAAAAAGCTGAGGGTAAAGGTGATGGACTGACCAAGCATGTCTCCAGACCTAAACCCTATTGAGCATCTGTGGGGCATCCTCAAATGGTAGGTGGAGGAGCGCAAGATCTCTAACATCCACCAGCTCCGTGATGTCGTCATGGAGGAGTGGAAGAGGAATCCAGTGGCAACCTGTGAAGTTCTGGTGAACTCCATGCCCAAGAGGGTTAAGGCAGTGCTGGAAAAGAATGGTGGCCACACAAAATATTGACACTTTGGGCCCTATTTGGACATTTTCACTTAGGGGTGTACTCACTTTTGTTGCCAGTGGTTTAGACATTAATGGCTGCATGTTGAGTTATTTTGAGGGGACAGCAAATTTACACTGTTATACAGGCTGTACACTCGCTACTTTACATTGTAGCAAAGTGTCATTTCTTCAGTGTTGTCACATGAAAAGATATAATAAAATATTTACAAAAATGCAGGAATGCCCACTAGCATGTCAAATAGGTGGTACTGTATATAAACATTAGAGTAATATAATATACCTATGTACACAGGCTTAAATACAAGAAAAACTTTAAGTAGCAAGTAAAGCTGAAACTCAGAGTAAACGTAAAACAATTATATAAAAGGAAAGTAAAATAATTGCTCTGGGAGAGATGCATACAACTTGTTGACTTTTGTCATACCCCCTATATTTACTCTTGCTATTCACAGGCCAAGTTTCAGATAAATATCAATGATAAATGGCTGAGCCATCTAACCAGAATGCAATAGCAAAAGAAATGGTAAGAAGTATTCAAGCCACACCAAAAGCAAGCACAATTGTTGTGCAAACTGGAAAGGGTGGTGAAAAGGTTAGTCCAAATTAGTCACTAAATATTGATTTTTATAGTGTATAAAAAATGATTCTGAGCAACGTATGTCCAGAATTACTACCCTAACTGTAATCAGTCTCTCCTGTGACATCACTTCACTTTTAACTTTCTATAAGACAAAACAGAATATCCAGTTTCTTTACTCTTACTTGTCAATATGATTGTTAAAGTGATTGTAAAGCTTTATTTATTTTTTTATTAAAATAATAAACATGGCATACTTACCTGCTCTGTGCAATCTGTTTTGCACAGAGCAGCCCTGATCCTCTTCTTCTGGGGTCCCCGCCGGCGCTCCTGGCTCCTCCTCTTTAGTGAGTGACCACCATAGGAAGCTACTTCCTAAATTTTGACGCAGGGTTCCCCTTAAAATCCATACCAGACCTGAAGTGTCTGGTATGGATTTTGGGGGGACCCCTACGCCATTTAAAAAAAAAATTGGCACAGGGTTCCACTAAATTTCCATATCAGACCTGAAGTGCCAGGTATGGATTTTAGGGGGACCCCACGGAATTTTTTTTTTTTAATTTTGGTTTGGGTTCCCCCTTAATATTCATACCAGACCCAAAGGGCCATGTAATGGACTGAGGGGGGATCCCATGCTCTTTTTTTCAATGAGTTTTATCCATATTGCAGAGACCCGACAATTCATTACAGCCGCAATCAGTTTTAGATGACAATTTTTCCTTTAGAAATGTCATTTTGCTGTGGTACTGTTCTAAACACAGGAAAAATGCGCCACTTTGCAGGCATACTATAGACACCCCCCAGGCACGATATTTAAAGGAATATTTCATTTTTATTGTTTCACTTTAAGCATAAAAAAAAAATCACTGCTCCCGGGAAAACAGCTGTTTTTTAAAAATGTTTTTGGATTGATACATGTCCCCTGGGGCAGGACTTGGGTCACCAAACACTTTTTATGACAATAACTTGCTTATAAGCCTTTAAAATTAGCACTTTTGATTTTTCATGCTCGTGTCCCATAGACTTTGACGGTGTTCCAGCAGTTTTCGAATTTGCCGCGAACACCGCATATTGTTCACTGTTCGGAAAACAGGCGAACACCGATGTTCGAATCGAACTTATGTTTGGCTCGAACATTGGGCTCATCCCTAGTGCCTCTTACCAGATCCCCATGATCTCTAAATTATAGGAGATCATGATACGCATGTGGTGAACTGATGTATGGACTCATCCAGTGTATATTCCGACCTCCGCGATAGATCAAACAGCCTGCTGATCAGCTTCCCAGCCTAGCACATTTCGATCTGGACTCACTCTGTACTCTCCACTCGATATATGTGTAGGGTTAAGAAGAGGGAAGGTTCATTGCGTATTATATAAACACAATGGATTTATTGGGCTAAAAATATGCACTTACAGTATCGTAAATAAAAAGAAATACCTATACTTAATGTGTATAAATAAAACATAACACCACTAAGCACTATTTGCATTAAACATACCCCATAACATTTCATCAAGTAGACTAGTGCAGAAGAAAAAGAGACTCCTGGTGAGCCATGCTGTGTTGGCACAGCTGGCATAGGAACTGCATCTTTTTTCAGTGCTCCCATAACATTTCATCAAGTAGACTAGTGCAGAAGAAAAAGAGACTCCTGGTGAGCCATGCTGTGTTGGCACAGCTGGCATAGGAACTGCATCTTTTTTCAGTGCTCCCAGGGTTCCAGCTGTCAAGTTTACTGCAGGAATGCACTATTAGCTTGACACCTAATCTGCTTTATGTATTTGGAGGACTATTGGAGAAGGAGAACTCAGCTGTCAAACTGACAGTAAAACCCAAGGTTTACAATGGTAGAGATTCTTTCTAAAGGCCCATACACACAATCTGACTTTTTGACAACAAACATGCAAATTAGCTGTTTTAAGGCAACATCCAACCGTGTCTACGCTCCAGACAAACTTTTTCGGTTTTCATCGAACAAATGTTGGCTGTTTGAACAGACAAACTTGGCGGCAATAAAAGTCAGACGTCGGCAAGTCCGATCGTGTGTACACAAAACCATTGGACTTTAGTACAAAGTACAAACACGCATGCTCAGAACCAATGCAAAAGATCAGACAACAATACTGAAGTTGACCAAAGGGTGGCGCCGGAGAATTGAACTTCCTCTTTTGAAGTGTCGTCAGTACGTTGAAATGTCACTTCGTTCGTGTTTGTTGCCTAAAAAGTCCTGCCGTGTGTATGCTTAACAAGTTCACGGCCAGCGCCCTTTGTACAGAAATCCACGGGAAAGTTTGTATAAAGTTCGATCGTGTGTATGAGGCTTTAGTGCAATCTTGACAGTCTAATCCTCCTCCATGTCTCCATATTGACTGCGGTTCCTGCATAAATGAAGGTCCCAAAGAAGTGACAGCCTTAATAATGTAACATAAAACTAAAGTTTTGCCTATTTTTTATTTATTTTGGATAGAGCAAACATGGGTTATAACCCGTCAGATTTTTTTTCGCCATCTGTTTCCCATTGGGGAGATTTCCCTTCACTTCCTGTCCCATAGCCAAAAAGTAAGTGAGAGGAAATCTTTGCAAATTAGGAGAATTTCTTAGAAACCCCCAGGTCCCTATTGGAAGATTTTCCCTCTATTACTTTTCTGGGGCCAATCCAAAATTTGGGATTTTCTTTTACTTTAATTTTCCTTGTTAAAAGGTTTTATTGAGTTTACAAATCACTACAGATATGATAAATAAACAAATGAACGAACATGAACAGAGAAAGTGAAGCTCAGTACAATGTGGTCCATTCGATGACCAGAACTAATAATAAATAAAAAAAATCACTATATAATTCTGTATAATGTAGCGGTCTCCCTGACTTCCAAAGGCCTAATGGTGACCCCCAGAGCCAGGGAGAACTGACATTCCTCCTCAGGGTGCAGGTTACTATGCATAGTGAAAATATTGGGCGCCAGTCACTTTTTGTAAAATGAACAAAGAATTTTATTTCTCTTAACAGGAATGGTGGGGAGAGAGGTTTAGAGCACAGGACACCCTTAGGCAAATAACAATAGCAATTAAGGCAAACTCCGCAGACAAAAAATAGGATTTTTATAACAGCTTACCTGTAAAATCCTTTTCTTGGAGTAAACCACAGGACACAGAGCCACAGTAATAACTGTATGGGTTATATAGGCCACCTTTAGGTGATGGACACTGGCACACCCTAGACAGGAAGTTTAACTCCTTATTAAACCCCTCCCCTTACCTGGAGTACCTCAGTTTTGTAGCAAAGCAATACACGTGTAACCAGAAAGAGGGGAGGGACCTCTGTGTCCCGTGATGTATTCCAAGTAAAGGATTTTACAGGTAAGCTGTTATAAAAATCCTATTTTCTTTATCGTACATCACGGGACACAGATTCACAGTAATAACTTTATGGGATGTCCCAGAGCAATGCTATCTGAGGGGAGGGAGACACAAACAAAAGTAGGACCTGAGGACCTATACTGCTGCCTGCAGCACACTGCGCCCAAAGGCGATATCCTCATGCCTTCTTACATCTACCTGATAGAATCTGGTGAATATATGAACTGAAGACCAAGTTGCAGCCTTGCAGATTTGAGCCATGGAGGCTTGGTGATGCACTGCCCACAAAGCACTAACAGCCCTGGTGGAGTGCGCTTTGATTTGAAAAGGTGGAACTTTCCTCTTCAAACCATAAGCTTGAATAATTACTTGCCGAAACCACTGAGAGATAGTAGATTTCAACGCTGCCTGTCCTTTTCTAGGACCTTCAGGCAACACAAACAAAACATCCATTTACCAAATCTGAGCAGTCGCCTTCAAATAGATTTTGACTGCTCTCACTGCATCCAGAGAATGTAGTGACTTTTCTTCCATAGAACAGGGTTCTGGAAAAAAAGAAGGTAGAACAATATCCTGGTTTAGATGAAAACCTGAAACCACCTTCCACAGAAAGCTAGGATGAGGACGCAATACTATTCTATCCTTGTAAATAATTAAATATGGCTCTTTACAAGAATGAGCAGCAACTCTGATACCTTTCTTGCAGATGAATATGGCTACCAGAAAAACTAGCTTCCTTGTCAAAAGGGAATATGCCATATTGGCTCAAAAGGCTGTTTCTGTAATGCTGACAGAACTAAATTCAAGTCCCAAGGGTTCAGGGGTGACCTAACTGGTGGATTAATCCGCGTTACCTCCTGCATAAAGCTATGGACCAATGAATATTAAGCAAGTGGTCGTTGAAACAATACCGATAAGGCCGAGACCTGGCCTTTGATAGTACTGAAGGCCAGCTTCATCTCAAACCCCATTTGCAGAAAGGCAAGGATTCTACCTATGACATTTTTTCTGGGATGCTAACCCCTGAATTCACACCAGGACACATATGCCTTCCAGACTCTATAATAAATGACTCTGGAAGCTGGCTTCCTTGCATTAATCAAGGTAGATATCTCTGAGCCTGAAAACCCACGATTCTTAAGAATGTGGATTTCAATAGCCAAACCGTTAAATTTAGCGTTTGTAAGGTAGGATGGGAATACTGGTTCCTGGGTCCCCTACCCGCATCCTTATGATCTCTGCATACCAAGATCTTCTGGGCCACGTCGTGGCCAGAAGCACCACCGACTTCCTTTCCTGCTTGATCCTGCGAAGAAGCCGTGGTAGCAGCAGAATAGGAGGGAATGCATAAATCAGTGATAACTGATCCCACGGGGTCACCAACGCATCTGTTCCGCATGCCTTATGGATCCCTTGTTCTTGACACAAAGTTGTCGACTTTGCTGTTAAACCTGGACCCAAACAGATCTACATCCGGGATCCCCCATCTTTGGCATATAGCCAGGAAGATGTCGGGGTGAAGGGACCATTCCCCCGGGGACAACTGCTGGCGACTCAAGTAGTCCGCCTGCCAATTCCCTATCCCTGGAACGACGATTGCCAGTATTCATGGCACATGCTTTTCTGCCCAGGCTAGGATATGGTTTACCCCTCCCTGAGCTGCATGACTTCTGGTGCCCCCTTGGTGATTGATATAAGCCACTGCTGTGGCATTGTCAGACTGAATTCTGACAGGATAATTCTGCAACCTGAATGTCCAGGCCCTTAGGGCTAGACGCGCTGCCCGAATCTCTAGAATGTTGATGGGCAAGGTCCTTTTTGTCCTGGACCATTTTCCTTGGACAGTGGCTTCTTCCAGGACTCTCTTGTCTTGTCTATTGTTTCCACCTTCCGGGTTACTGGTAAGAAGGATTTCCCCTCCTGAAGATTCTTGGATATCCTCCACCAACTGAGGCTCTGGTGCACCCTTGGCGACAGACGCATTGGAAAATCTAGCGCTTGGACCTTCTTGTTCCAAGCAGATAGGATACTGTTTTGCAGCAGTCTCGAATGAAACTGAGCATAGGGGATGGCTTCGAATGAAGCCACCATCTTCCCCAACAACCTCATGCAAAGGCAAATAGAAGGACCCTTCTTTGCCCTGACCACCTGAACCAGCTCCTTTATGGCGCTGATCTTTGCCTAGGGTAAAAACACTCTCTTATGGGCTGTATCTATGACCAGACCCAAGTACTCTAGACTTCTTAATGGTTTTAAAGAAGATTTCTCTAGGTTGAGGACCCAACCTAGGTATTCCAGGTAGTTGACTCTAGTGACCATGCTTTGGTCTAAGCGGGCTACCGACTGGTCTATCAAAAGCAGGTCGTCTAGGTATGCTATAATTGTTATACCTTGAGTCCTTAATCTGGTCAGATGAAGGGCCAGGAGTTTCGTAAATACCCAAGGTGCAGTAGCTAGACCGAAAGGCAAGGCTACAAAATGAAAATGTACTTTTCCTACTTCGAAATGCAAACATTTCTGGTGAGCAGGGAAAATAAGCACATGCAGCTATGCATCCTTGATGTTGATTGACGCCAGAAGTTCTCCCCTTGTAGGATGGAGACAAAAGATCGGATTGATTCCATGCGAAAAGAGCGGATATTCAGGAATCGGTTTAGATCCTTGAGATCTAGAATGGGTCTGACACCTCCATTTGGTTTTGGCACCGGTAAAAGGTTTGAATAAAACCCCAACCCCTGCTCTTTCATAGGGACTTTTTGAGACAAAAGTCAGTCTAATGCTTGAAAGAGAGATTTCTTTTTCTCTGGATCTTTGGGGACGTTTGACCTGAGGAAACGAGGAGATGGGAATTCTCGGAACTCTAGTTTGTAACCTAGAGCTATTGTGGAGACCACCCATCTGTCTAAAACTCTTCCTGACAGACCCTTGAGAACTGCAGAAGTTTTCCCCCCACTCAAGCGAGCAGGGGCACCCCTTCATAAAGAGGCTTTAGTGTTCTGTCTTGTAGGTTTCCTCCCCCAGGACTTCTTTTGTCCCTGGGGTTAATAGTAAAAAATGGACAGTTTCCCCGGTGGGGCTTTAGACAGCAAAATCTTGATATTCAGAAATAATAAAAAAATGTATAACCAGTAAGTGCTTTTATTGAACCATGAACAATTGTAATGCTATAATTCAATTGGCATTACAACATAAAGCACTGGCCAAGTAGTACAATACATATTCCACAATATAAAGTCGACACATCTTTACACAAAATTATATACAGTCATACATTTCCGGGCTGTTGACGGTATAAATCCCCGACGCGTTTCGACCTGTGTACGGTCATCATCAGGGGGATAGCTGGTTCTATAAAATACATTGAATATCTTCAAAATTTAAGAACATGTCATCATAAATCTCATTGTAAGGTTAAAAGTGGTAGTATATTTACCGCTGAAAAGTAGAGGGAATAATCCTTTGGCCAGTAAAAGCCGTAAATGGATCCGGGGGGCCCCCATATTCGCCCCTGTCTCCCCAGAGCGCATGAGTCCAGCCCAAGGGGCTTACAAGGAGCCACATAGACGCCCTCCAGGGGAAGGAGAAGTCAGCACCTGCGACAAATACCCAATCAGTCAAAATGATTCTCAGCACATTGGCAAAAGTATGAAGTGTATGGGCTAACTGCAATCCTAGTGATCAATATATATTGATCTGGTGTCCTAAGGTTTCATGATTATAATTAATTATATAGAAAATGGCACAACCATAAAAGAAATGGTTGTATAGTTATAGGGTTGTTTGAGTGGTGTGGTGTGTAAACACAGGTGAGTGGGAAGTGATATGTGGTACAAGGAATATGAAAAACCCTTTGAGTGATAAAGTAAAATTAAATGGATGGCCAGCACAATGCTGACTACAGTGCCATGTCCAGGTGAATGAAATGAGTGTGTAGTGTCAGCCAACACATGGTGGAATAAAAGTGAAAAACAAATCAAAAGGAAAGTGTGTGAATGAGTAAAACCAAATGAAACAATCAAAAACATGTGTGGAAGATCTAAACTGATTATAGGAATAGGAGTATGAATGTAGTGTTGTAATATCAGAGTAGTAAGGGTATATGTATAGTATAATAATTTACCTTGTGCCACAGTGTGGCTGATGTAGTAGAGTTTGACTTGTGTGAACCAAATTGCAATGGAGCAAAAAAGGTAAAAGGCTGGAGCCAAAAAAAAGGATTTGTGCAGTGCCATCCATTACGGTCTGCGTGGAGTCATAACAAGACTCACAGGCAGCCGATCATGGATATATGCCTAAAGTAGGCAATTAATTGAGTAGGCACAGGTGCTGATCTCCTCCCCCCCCAGAGTAAGCAGCCCACATGTGGCTCCCCCGGCATCCCTGTAGGCGAAAAAAAAAAAAAAAAAAAAAAAAAAAAAACCCCCGGCAGCTGCCGTCAACTCCGCCGCAAACCGCGAGATGTCGCGGCGCCGTGCACACGCCAAAGTAACTCGCACATGCGCACCTCGCCGCGGCTCATCCGGAGGTGATCAAGGGATGCCGCCGGCAGAGTGAAGCTCACGTCGGCGGACGATGAATACAAACGTCCGTCAATCAGAGCATGGGGGGGGAGAGCTCAGATCCTGCATCACCCCCACATTCTCACCCTGCCGGGAAGCCTTCAATTGGACCAGGACTCACCTCCATGAAGCCGACAGGGGCGGCAGAGGTCCACCATGATCCATGACGGCCATAATCTAAAGTACATATGTAAATGCAGTAGGCACTAAATTGTAGATGATAAGGTGATCATTGAATTTATGCAGGAGCTGAGTGATAGCTCACTGACCCTAGATCCTAACATGTATATTTACAGAGCAGGTGTTAGTTAAACATCTGATCTACTGCAATGCAGGAGTCTAAAAAAGATCTATCCTGATGCATGAGGTGGGGAAAGATACAGTTGCGATCTACTCCCCCATTTTGGGGGGCGTTTCCTCCACAAGAGGCAAACAAAGTGTCACCCCCAAAATGCGTATCGTATCAAAAGAGGTTTTAGACATGTGAGGGTTTGAAGGGCCGTGTGAGCAACACAAAGCTCCTGCCATGTCTCTCATGTGTCATAGGGGGGAAGGGGTGTTTAACCACCCAAAATTCAGTAATAAAGAGAAAAACACATGTGGGAGAGACGCATGCGCTGCACACCCCGAAACAATAATAGTAAAAAATGGACAGTTTCCCCGGTGGGGCTTTAGACAGCAAAATCTTGATATTCAGAAATAATAAAAAAATGTATAACCAGTAAGTGCTTTTATTGAACCATGAACAATTGTAATGCTATAATTCAATTGGCATTACAACATAAAGCACTGGCCAAGTAGTACAATACATATTCCACAATATAAAGTCGACACATCTTTACACAAAATTATATACAGTCATACATTTCCGGGCTGTTGACGGTATAAATCCCCGACGCGTTTCGACCTGTGTACGGTCATCATCAGGGGGATAGCTGGTTCTATAAAATACATTGAATATCTTCAAAATTTAAGAACATGTCATCATAAATCTCATTGTAAGGTTAAAAGTGGTAGTATATTTACCGCTGAAAAGTAGAGGGAATAATCCTTTGGCCAGTAAAAGCCGTAAATGGATCCGGGGGGCCCCCATATTCGCCCCTGTCTCCCCAGAGCGCATGAGTCCAGCCCAAGGGGCTTACAAGGAGCCACATAGACGCCCTCCAGGGGAAGGAGAAGTCAGCACCTGCGACAAATACCCAATCAGTCAAAATGATTCTCAGCACATTGGCAAAAGTATGAAGTGTATGGGCTAACTGCAATCCTAGTGATCAATATATATTGATCTGGTGTCCTAAGGTTTCATGATTATAATTAATTATATAGAAAATGGCACAACCATAAAAGAAATGGTTGTATAGTTATAGGGTTGTTTGAGTGGTGTGGTGTGTAAACACAGGTGAGTGGGAAGTGATATGTGGTACAAGGAATATGAAAAACCCTTTGAGTGATAAAGTAAAATTAAATGGATGGCCAGCACAATGCTGACTACAGTGCCATGTCCAGGTGAATGAAATGAGTGTGTAGTGTCAGCCAACACATGGTGGAATAAAAGTGAAAAACAAATCAAAAGGAAAGTGTGTGAATGAGTAAAACCAAATGAAACAATCAAAAACATGTGTGGAAGATCTAAACTGATTATAGGAATAGGAGTATGAATGTAGTGTTGTAATATCAGAGTAGTAAGGGTATATGTATAGTATAATAATTTACCTTGTGCCACAGTGTGGCTGATGTAGTAGAGTTTGACTTGTATGAACCAAATTGCAATGGAGCAAAAAAGGTAAAAGGCTGGAGCCAAAAAAAAGGATTTGTGCAGTGCCATCCATTACGGTCTGCGTGGAGTCATAACAAGACTCACAGGCAGCCGATCATGGATATATGCCTAAAGTAGGCAATTAATTGAGTAGGCACAGGTGCTGATCTCCTCCCCCCCCAGAGTAAGCAGCCCACATGTGGCTCCCCCGGCATCCCTGTAGGCGAAAAAAAAAAAAAAAAAAAAAAAAAAAAAAAAAAAACCCCGGCAGCTGCCGTCAACTCCTCCGCAAACCGCGAGATGTCGCGGCGCCGTGCACACGCCAAAGTAACTCGCACATGCGCACCTCGCCGCGGCTCATCCGGAGGTGATCAAGGGATGCCGCCGGCAGAGTGAAGTTCACGTCGGCGGACGATGAATACAAACGTCCGTCAATCAGAGCATGGGGGGGAGAGCTCAGATCCTGCATCACCCCCACATTCTCACCCTGCCGGGAAGCCTTCAATTGGACCAGGACTCACCTCCATGAAGCCGACAGGGGCGGCAGAGGTCCACCATGATCCATGACGGCCATAATCTAAAGTACATATGTAAATGCAGTAGGCACTAAATTGTAGATGATAAGGTGATCATTGAATTTATGCAGGAGCTGAGTGATAGCTCACTGACCCTAGATCCTAACATGTATATTTACAGAGCAGGTGTTAGTTAAACATCTGATCTACTGCAATGCAGGAGTCTAAAAAAGATCTATCCTGATGCATGAGGTGGGGAAAGATACAGTTGCGATCTACTCCCCCATTTTGGGGGGCGTTTCCTCCACAAGAGGCAAACAAAGTGTCACCCCCAAAATGCGTATCGTATCAAAAGAGGTTTTAGACATGTGAGGGTTTGAAGGGCCGTGTGAGCAACACAAAGCTCCTGCCATGTCTCTCATGTGTCATAGGGGGGAAGGGGTGTTTAACCACCCAAAATTCAGTAATAAAGAGAAAAACACATGTGGGAGAGACGTATGCGCTGCACACCCCGAAACAATAATAGTAAAAAATGGACAGTTTCCCCGGTGGGGCTTTAGACAGCAAAATCTTGATATTCAGAAATAATAAAAAAATGTATAACCAGTAAGTGCTTTTATTGAACCATGAACAATTGTAATGCTATAATTCAATTGGCATTACAACATAAAGCACTGGCCAAGTAGTACAATACATATTCCACAATATAAAGTCGACACATCTTTACACAAAATTATATACAGTCATACATTTCCGGGCTGTTGACGGTATAAATCCCCGACGCGTTTCGACCTGTGTACGGTCATCATCAGGGGGATAGCTGGTTCTATAAAATACATTGAATATCTTCAAAATTTAAGAACATGTCATCATAAATCTCATTGTAAGGTTAAAAGTGGTAGTATATTTACCGCTGAAAAGTAGAGGGAATAATCCTTTGGCCAGTAAAAGCCGTAAATGGATCCGGGGGGCCCCCATATTCGCCCCTGTCTCCCCAGAGCGCATGAGTCCAGCCCAAGGGGCTTACAAGGAGCCACATAGACGCCCTCCAGGGGAAGGAGAAGTCAGCACCTGCGACAAATACCCAATCAGTCAAAATGATTCTCAGCACACTGGGGTTGACCATGAGATTACCTCTTGAACCTGACGGTGGAGGCCGTCGTGACTGCCTGGAGGCTGATGCCCCTGGCCCCGGAGAAGGAGCTTGTTTAAATGAGGGACGTTTATTCCTTTTCTTAACTGGCAAAAGGGTACTTTTTCCACTTGATATTTTTTGGATATATTTGTCCAAATCATCCCCAAACAGCCTTTCACCACGCAAAGGAAAACCAGCCAGGAGCTTTTTGCATGGCGCTTCAGCTGACCAACTTTTCAACCATAAGATTCTACGCATATGCACCAACCCAAGAGTGAGGCAAGAGATCTGAAGAATAGAATCTCTGATCGCGTCAATTGCAAAACACAAAGCCCCTGGCAGCTCTGCTAAATCCTGGGCCTCCTGCTCAGGGAAAACCTTGAGCACCTGTTTCAAGTGGTCTCTCAAGGATTAACATACCCCAATTACCGCAACTGCAGGTTAAGCTACTGAACCTGCCAAAGAGAAAATGTTTTTTAACAGGAATTCCAATTTTTTATCGGTTGGATCCCTAAGCATTTGTACATTGTCAACCGGACAAGTTAAACTTTTATTCACAGAGGATATAGCAGCGTCAATTGCTGATATACCCCACATCTTTGTAAATTTTTCCTCCATAGGATAAAGTGTTCAGAACTTTTTAGAAGGGAAAAAATGCTTATCTGGGTGATCCCACTCAGAATACATAAGCTTTTCTAGTAATGAATGGACAGGAAAGGCATGCAAAGCTTGAGGAGACTTTAGTGAACCCAAACAAGAAGTGGGCTTTTCAGCCGACTCAGTTAAGGGTAGCTTAAATGTGGAGCAGATAATTTCAGTAAGAGATTGCACCAGCAATTTCTCAGATTGTGAAGCTGAAGAAGGTCCTTCCCCACTTGATCCCTCGGAAGAGGAGTCATCAGCCTCTTCATGGTCCCCTGAGAGGGATTCATCTTCCCCCTCCCACTGCTACTCTGTTTGAGGGTCCTGGGTGGTAGAAGGGGACCTAATGCATTTTCTCCCACTCTGGGAAGATGCGATTAAAGTCGCTAACTTTTCTTCCAATCCCAACATGGCTGAGGAAAAAACCTCCTCAGTAATATAGACAGGGGCTGCAGTGTTGGAAACAGTTGCAACCCCCTGACGAACCCGATGGCTCACTCTGACCAGCCTCCCCAGGCCTTTCGGGGGGGATAGTGTCGCAGAGGCAAGACCAGGGTCCTCAGCCTGAGGGAGATCCCTTTGAGCCCCTGTTTTTTGGGGTATTTGTACCTCCCCTTCTGCCAACCATAGTGCTAAGCACAAATGCAGAGGTACTACCAAAAAAAAAATGCACCCACTGCTGAGCAAATAGTCCAGCAACTGCCACTGCTATTAATGCTCAGCCTGATGCTAAGAAAATGTGCCTTGGGAATGCCTGTGTCGCCAACACTCACATGCCCCCCTCTGCTCTGTGTCCCTCCGTCAGCTGAATGCACCTGAAAAAGGTGCACTTGTAGTTTACACAGCCCCGCGTTGTGGACGCTGAAGAACGCCGACGCAGCGATAAGCCCCACCCCCTCCCTCCGACTTCCCACCGTGCCCCCCCACTTTTTTTTTTAAAAGAGACTGTTTTCCCTTGCGAGTGTGCCTCTGATCTGAGCGGATCGGCATGTGCGGGATTCTTAAAGGAATCTTACTCTTAAAAGATTTTTCAACATCCAATCCTTGAAGAACACGCCAGTCGACAATAACACCACGTCTGCCAATACAGTTCCTTTGGAAGCCACTATAGAAGATCCCATCTATAGTTCCATCAGTATATATGATTCTGATTTAGATTTCGACGAACTAGATTCTAGTCTAGAATTTAAATTACTTACTCAGCATCTTCAGACCTCACCCCCAGTCAGACATACACGGTTTAAACCTAAATCTATTTTTTTATCCTACCAAATCTAAGGACCCTTATTTGTAAAGCATTTTATAGAGTGTTTTTTTCAGATTTTCAAAAATTGTACACACTGAAATCACACATAAACATCGGCATCACAACCTAAATCCTGGTGAAAAGGTTGCACTTAAACTCTTTACCAACAATCCTGAATTAGTTTTTAAAACTGCAGACAAAGGGGGTGGGATTGTTATTCAAGATCGCATCACTTACATTGAAGAAGCACTAAGATTACTCTCAGATCCCAATACTTATACAAAACTCCCTTCAGATCCTCTGCCTCAATTTAGACTAGAGGCTGAGGCATTATTCAATAAAGGTATCTCTGACCAAGTTATCAACAAAAATGAAGCCTCTTTTCTATGTAAGGAATTTTACAGTACACCTTATTTCTACCATTTACCAAAAGTGCACAAAAACCCAGTGCATCCTCCGGGTAGACCTATTGTGGCTTCCATGAATAGTGTGACCAGCGTTTTTTCCCAGTATGTTGATTCTTTTTTACAGCCTCTAGCTCAGAACCTCCAATCCTATGTGCGGGACTCTATACAACTAATGGAACTTCTGACCCCCTATACATGGCATGATGGCTACTCCTGGCTGTCTCTCAACGTCAGCTCCTTATATACATCTATTCCCCACCATATAGGCCTACGGGCAATACAACAGTTCTTGTCATCAGATCCTATGCTCAATACAAAACAAGCGATTTTTATTATGGATGTTACATCCTTTTGTTTAACCCATAATTCTTTTCATTTTGAGGATAATTTTTACCTACAAACCCATGGTACTGCCATGGGAACAAATTTCGCACCGTCTTATGCAAATGTAACCATGAGTTTGTGGGAAGACTGGTTCATATGAAACAATAACCCTTTCACCAAAAATTTGGTGCTTTATGGCAGATATATAGACGATATTATCATCATCTGGGACGGCCCCTTACCCCTAATTAATAATTTTGTCTCCCACTGTAACACTAATCAAGTCGGCCTGTCTTTTACATCTGTATACAATAGATAAAGCCTATCCTTTTTAGATCTGGAACTTTTTCACGAAAATAACCGTATTCTCACCCGCAATTATACTAAATCCACTACGGGTAACTCATATTTACATTTTGACAGCTGCCATCACCCACAGTGGGTCAAGAATATACCCAAAGGTCAGTTTTGTAGACTAAGACAAAACTGCACTAGAGATTGCGATTACATTTCTCAAAGTGTACATCTTAAAAACAAATTTTTGGAAAAAGGATATCCTGATAAATGAGTGGATCAGGCCTATACCACTTATTTTCCAGGCAAAAAACCTAAGACCAAAAAACAACCCGACAATGAGACTGTACGTTTTGTTACCAGATATCATGATAAATATAAGAAAATGGAGCATATTCTCTATAAACATTGGAACATTTTACAACAATGAGATAATGTGATAAAATTCAGCGCTGACTAATATAACAATATAAATGCAAGCAGGCACTAAGGTCAACTCAAAAAATACCTCAAAGACATGTATATAAATAGAAAGTGCTGCGCAAATAAAGTTCATAGACAACTAATAAAATTGTAGTGTGGTAGCAGTATAGAAGAGCAGGAACCACCGGTGACAATAAATATCTGAATGGTGACTTTATCCCTCCACCGCTCTTAGATGGCCCCTCACCTCAGATATTCGACCTGAAACAGGTCACACCGCTTATAGGATTGAATGGATAAATCTGTAAGATACTCCTTCACTTCCTTCAGCTCACAATGCAGTCATTAGATGTGGTGGCTGCATTCATTTTTATTTCTTCATTACTTCATTTTCAGGAAGTATAGAAAACACCTGCTGATCCTGCCAATAATGCAGTGTCTTTGTCACTTCCTGTGAGCTGAGTGCCTCGAAAAAATGTCTTCCGCTGAGAGCTCACGCATGCGCGCATGCGTGAGCTCTCAGCGGAAGACATTTTTTCGAGGCACTCAGCTCACAGGAAGTGACAAAGACACTGCATTATTGGCAGGATCAGCAGGTGTTTTCTATACTTCCTGAAAATGAAGTAATGAAGAAATAAAAATGAATGCAGCCACCACATCTAATGACTGCATTGTGAGCTGAAGGAAGTGAAGGAGTATCTTACAGATTTATCCATTCAATCCTATAAGCGGTGTGACCTGTTTCAGGTCGAATATCTGAGGTGAGGGGCCATCTAAGAGCGGTGGAGGGATAAAGTCACCATTCAGATATTTATTGTCACCGGTGGTTCCTGCTCTTCTATACTGCTACCACACTACAATTTTATTAGTTGTCTATGAACTTTATTTGCGCAGCACTTTCTATTTATATACATTTTACAACAAGACCCTCTCTTGAATACCAATCTTGTTAAATACCAATTTTGTTATCTCATGTCCTGTGCGCTGACATATGTTTGGTGCTTTATGGCAGATATATAGACGATATTATCATCATCTGGGACGGCCCCTTACCCCTAATTGAAATTTTGTCTCCCACTGTAATGCCCCGTACATACGGTCGGATTTTCCGATGGAAAATGTCCGATCGGAGCGTGTTGTCGGAAATTCCGACCGTGTGTGGGCTCCATCGGACATTTTCCATCGGATTTTCCGACACACAAAGTTGGAGAGCAGGAGATAAAATTTTCCGACAACAAAATCCGATCGCGTCAATTCCGACCGTGTGTGGCCTGTTCCGACGCACAAAGTGCCACGCATGCTCAGAAGAAATTCCAAGACGGAACAGCTCGTTCTGGTAAACTTAGCGTTCGCAATGGATACAGCACTTTCGTCACGCTGCAATGTTAAAAATGGTTTAATACAGCGCACTCTCTTCTTCTTTATAATGTGACAAGAATTAAGTAGTTTTCCTGCTCATATTCACACACGCTTCTCACAAAGTTTTATTTTTGTTTTTTTATTGGGATTCCCTGAATATATTGTTATTAGTTGTCACATCTGACAGAATTTTTTTTTATTTAATTTTTTTGGGGATTTTAAGCCTTTTTTTTTTTTAATGTTTGAATTTTTTCAAAGGCTGATCTTTGTTCAATGTTATTTTTATTTTTACTCCAGAATATTTTTGTGTGTGTTTTGTGTGTCAAGTTACCCCAACACCATTGATATCTTTTATTATTTAATCTCAAGGAGATTGTTTGGTGTTGGTGTCCCTTGTTCATTTCACATTGTATATTTGAAATGTACCTGAATCCTCACAAACCAACTGTCCTTTTTGAAGTAAAACACATAGGAGAGTATAATTCAAAACAAAAATCCTTTATTAAGGGCTCAGAACCAAACAAAGAGGAAGGCAACACTGGATCAACAGGAGAAATTAGCGAAGCCTGGGACCCCCAGGGCAGACATCAATTCTTGAACATCAAAATTGGTGGCCTGAGGAGTCCATATGTAAGGGAGGGCAGTCTGGTCCAGAATTCGCAGAGATCCGGATAGCAGCAGATGACATGTGTGTCCCCAGGCTGTGGTACCACAAGAGGCTGCATTTTTTGGCCGACCAGACTGGATCCAGGGTCCTCACTTTCTGGTCTTCCTTTCACGCTTCATTCTGGGCTGTGGCTGTGCAGTTGGAGATGTGGCAGGAGGAGGAGTAGGACCTGGAGGAGGACTGTGAGGACCTGGAGGAGAGGGAGGATGAGGAGGAGGACCTGCAGGAGGAGGAGGAGGACCATCGCAAAGGTGTGTCTGAGCTGTCATTTGGCCCCTCATACCTTTGTTAAGAGCCTCCAATATGAGCGCCTCACACAAGACTTGTTGGCCCTCCTCCATCCTCTGCATTTTATATGCAATGACGGCAGCAATGTGCTCCTCCACGGTCTGTCGTGCTCCCAGGACCTCTGTAGCCCTCCAAAAGAGTCCTCCGGTAGCCTCCTCTAGGGCACTCCTCCTACTGTTACTTTCTCTTTTCAGGGGGGGTGGAGGGACCTGCAGATCAGCCAGCCGGCTCGGCCCGGCCACCTCCTGGCTGAGACTTCCCTGTGTATGAAAAAGGGACATGGTTGTAATGTTTTGCTTCATCAATCACAATCCTAAATTAGTACTCCAAACTAACATCTAGTTAACATCATTGATTGGACAAGCAAAAATATTTAGAGGAATGCTATACCTGGCTCAATCTGGGCTCCTCCACATGTTGCCTGGAAGGCCCAGGTTGGGCGTCAGAAGCCTCAGCAGGGGGGGGAAGGAAGCGTGGAAGGAAGACTGGAGAGGGATGGCCTGGGTTCAGTCTGGCCTGCCAGAAAATGCAGCCTGTCGTAGTACAACATCCTGGGGATGTCATCTGCTGCTCCGGATCTCTGTGAATCCAGGACTTTCTTGCGCTCCCTTAGATATGTGCTCCTCAGGCCACCAATTAAGATCTTTAAATAGGTGATGTCTGCCGTGGGGATCACCTGCTTCACAATTTCACACAATTGCACCAGTGCTGCCTTCCTCTTTGCTTGGTTCTTGTAATGGGGGTGTTTAATCTCCCACAGACATGGCAGCTCCCTTAAGATATCTATGAATACTGACATGAAGTCATTGTCTTTCACTAAGATATCCATGTTCACTGCAAGACACAACACAAGACAAAGCCTAATGTCAGACAAAACTCTCCTAATCTTGTTACAATATAGGCTTCAATGTAGAAGCAGTATAGGCACAAGTTTGTCTCTTACCTTCGTTCTTACGATCGGCGCGTCCAATGCTCCTTCCTCCGCTCACAGATCGTACGTAATACGCACGCGTGTTACGCTTTATACACACTGCGCATGCGTGTAACTCCGCCCGCCCCTGACGTTCTTTCTAGTCTATTCCCTGCCCCTTTTCGTTCGGCGCAGTGGGTGAAGAGCACATGGCGGAGTTAGAGCAGGTGCGTGCTAATTGCAGGAACGAGGAGGAGGAGGAGGAGGAAAGCCCGGATCCGGACACGTCACGATCCAGAAGGAGACGTTTTAAGGCCACAAATATGTCCTTTGGGGAGATGTTGGAGATGGTCGACATCATGAAGAAGTCCGACTATGACGGAAAGTATGGGCCTTACCCCAACCCCAACATCAGAAAGGCAAAGATCATGGCGAAAGTGGTCAAAAGCCTTCACAAGAATTTCGGGGTACGACGATCGAAAGATCAGCTCAGGAAGCGGTGGTCAGACCTGAAGTTAAGAGAGCCAGAGCAGTACCGAAAGATCCGGAGAGTGCTGCAAAAAAGTAAGTAGTTGTGCTGTGTTCCTATTCTTTCTGTCTTTATTGCGTTCGTGCTGCTCCATATGCTTTTCTTAATTGTACAGTTTAAAAGGGCAACTTTAATGTTCATGGGCCCATTATTCGTTCGTATCAAACATTTTTCTTTCGGCCTCTAAGAGCCCTTGCACACTGGGGCGGGGGGCGGCGTCGGCGGTAAAACGCCGCTATTATTAGCGGCGTTTTACCGTCGGTATGCGGCCGCTAGCGGGGGGTTTTAACCCCCCGCTAGCGGCCGAGAAAGGGTTAAATACCACCGCAAAGCGCCTCTGCAGAGGCGCTTTGCCGGCGGTATAGCCGCGCCGTCCCATTGATTTCAATGGGCAGGAGCGGTAAGGGAGCGGTATACACACCGCTCCTTCACCGCTCCGAAGATGCTGCTGGCAGGACTTTTTTTACCGTCCTGCCAGCTCATCGCTCCAGTGTGCAAGCCCTCGGGGCTTTCACACTGGGATGACAGCAGCGGCACTTTCGGGGCGGTTTGCAGGCGCTTTTATTAGCGCAATAGCGCCTGCAAACCGCCCCAGTGTGCAAGGGCTCTAAAACACCATTGTTTAGGCCATATGCATTTTCCCACATTTTTTTTGGGCCTACTTGGATGCCAAATAGTTGTTTGTGTAGATGGGTTTGTTACTAGAATGAAATGCCAACTAGATTCTGTGTAAGGAGAGGACACTCAGCAGCTGTTTTCACATCTGGACACTGGAGCACTAGTGTGGGACACAAGAACACCATTTTTATTAGGGGGCCACACAGGTGCTCCAGTGTATACTATAGGGGGGTCTCCATCTGTGAAGCTTGTACTAAACAGGTAAAGTATTGCAGCTTGACAAAGGCCAATAAAAAAAAATACATCTTGGAACTCGGCTAAAATAGACAATTGTACCCCACTTCCAAGCAATGTTTCCTATTTCTAGTTCTGCCATCAAATATCTGTGTGCTAATTATACCATTTTTGTTTTACATAGGGGAGAAAAGACTCGGAGGACACCCCTCATCCGAGGAGACCATAGACCCTCCACCTCTGGAAGAAGGGGAACTAACACCAACACAAGAAGTGCAGGAGGAAGAAGAAGATGTGGTGGAGATTGGCACCACAACAGGTGAGTGTCTGCGACCACAGGCTCAGGTAAAAGAGATGGATGGTGGCAGATTTTTAAGACCTGTTTTTGTTTTCTTTCTCTCTTTTTAGGTGATCGTGATGTTGTGGATCCAGAACGTTTCACATCAGAAAGTGCCCAGATCCTGATCGGGGAGATCATGGGGTGTAATGTCGAACTGCAAAACATACAGCAAAAAATCAATGATGTTATTAAAAAAAATAATAACATCATTGATGTTTTGGGGCGAATTTAAAACCCCACAAAATCACTTTTTGGATTGTGGTCCAATCTTTTAAATTTTTTTGCAATGTTTTGAAAAGCCAAATTTGGAGGATGCACACAGTGTGCCAACATGTGCTATCTGCCATCACGGGAGATCAATGGACACGTTTTGGGGGTGCAACCCCTTCCTCAATTATAAAGTAGCGTTGAGGAAGGGCTTGCTCCCCCAAAACACGTCCCTTGATCCCCCCTGATGGCAGATAGCACATGTTGACATTCGTAAATTGGTGTGCATCTTCCAAATGTGGCTTTTCCAGGGGTGATTTCCCCCCATCTGAACGCTATATCAAACCCAGTTCCTAAATACTGATGTCTGATATAGCCTTCAGGTTTTACCTAATGTGAACTTTGTAAGTTCAAGTTTTTTGGCTTTCTTGTTGGTTTTACACAGGCCTGTTTTATCTGAAATGGACATTTCGATTTTTGATAATGCTACTGCAAAAATTGTTATACAACAAACATGTTGGTTTGTTTTAAAAAACCTTTGGTAAATGCACATGTGATTGTGCAGGTATAAAAAAGTTGCTTACTCAAGAATGTGTGGATTATTGTCTCAACACTACAATACAACACTTTTGGGGTGATGTAATTGCTGTTTTCTGCAAAAATGGGTGTTATTTCCTAAGGGCAAATCCTCTTTGCACTACAAGTGCAGTTTCAGTGCAGTTGTAAGTGCACTTGTAGTGAAATGTGTTTTTGCATTTAGGAAATAACAGCCAACAGTGCTTTGTTTAAGGTTACACAATCACGACATTTTCTGGACTCAACACATTTCTGTCAGGGTCAGCTAAAACAAACACAAGCAGTAAATGTCCACCAAGAATTTCTTTTTTTTTTATTATAAAAAGGCTTCACAGATTTTCTGGCATATTGATAGCCCCCCTACCCGCAAAGAACTCCAGGTAGCGTAACCGGACATCACGGGCACTCAGGGAGGGCAAGCCAGGACGGCCACTTTCAAGCGCCTTCAGTGTGGTTTGATGTAGGATTCCGGCCTCAGGCCCAACTGAGCCAGCATAGTTGGCTGAATGTTTCCTTAAAAAGTTATGTAGAACACAGCACGCCAGTATAATATGGTTCAGTTTATACTCCGCCATATGGATGGGTGTCAGAAATAGTCGGAACCGGCTGGCCAGGATTCCAAATGTGTTCTCCACCACTCTTCGGGCTCTGGCCAGCCGGTAATTAAAAACCCTCTGTTCCGGGGTGAGGGTCCTCATTGGGAATGGCCGCATCAGGTGGTCCCCCAGCGCAAACGCTTCATCAGCAACTAACACAAATGGGAGTCCTTCAACATTGTCCTCTGGAGCTGGCAAGTCCAAGCTGCCATTCTGGAGACGCCTGTAAAACTCCGTCTGGGCGATGACTCCACCATCGGACATCCGGCCATTCTTCCCCACGTCCACATACAGGAAGTCGTAATTAGCCGACACCACCACCAACATCACTATACTATTGAACCCCTTGTAATTATAATAGTACGACCCCGAGTTGGGTGGTGGGACGATGTGGACATGTTTCCCATCAATTGCCCCTCCGCAGTTAGGAAATTCCCACCGCTGAGCAAAGTGGGAAGCCACAGTCTGCCATTCCTGTGGCGCGGAAGGAAACTGTTGAGGAAAAAACAATAAACATTACTATTTTTTCACAGAAACATGGCAAGCAGATTAGGCACAAACATTATGTGGCAACCTCCAGATAGCATTTAGTAAGGGGAATGTAACAAGGCCAAAGTATAAGGTACACCTATCATATTCCCCCTCCCCCCCCTCTCAGGGCCATTTCTAACATTATAGGGGGGGGGGATCTTGGACAGGTAACCCTCTTCACTTCATTGAGAGCTGAATGCCTAAATAATGGGTATTACTTGGAACAGCCCCTCCTTAGTTACGCTATTGGCAGACTACTGGACAGGTAAGAAGTGTCATAATACAAAGATATAAATACACATTGTACACATTTGAGGACATTTGGACATTCTGCTATTACCTATCAAGATAATAATAGAATACAAAAACTTGAAACAGTACCATTGGAAGGTATACAGGCAGGCCCTTGCACTACATGCTTTGGGCAATTCATCCATAAATCTGACCAGTAAAGAGGTGGGTATAGTGTGTATGGGTTTGGCAAAGTCAGCAGATAGATGATTGAGGATACATAGAGAATTGGGATCAGCTGACTTAGCAGTTGGGGGAGGGAGGGTTACAAAAAATTATTTGGGGACACCAAAAAAAAAAGCCTCTGGCACTCTGCCTGAATTTAAATAAAAAATAACATTTCCAAACATTTTAGGGGGTGTTTGGGGTAAAGCACTACTATAGAGCTGATAAAATACATTGTTAAGTGACTACATGAGGTGAATATAGGCCAGGAAAGACCATGCTGGGGAGGTTATTGAAGGGCAAATATGTATGAAGGACCTAAAATAATAATTACATAAAAATCCAGCATGCATGAGGACAAAGGGGACATTCACAGCATATTCCAATCATGGTAATTAGGGAATGAGGAAAGAAATACAATATATTAGCAAACATTCAATACAATAAAATGTGACATTAAAGGATAAAAATCTTACCTTCATATACTCCTTCTGCAGGACCTGGATGATGGCAGAACAGGTCTCTGGGATAATGATACCCAGAGCCTGGGGGGAGATGCCTGTCGAGAACTTCAAGTCCTGCAGGCTTCTCCCTGTCGCCAAATACTGCAGGGTAGCGACCAACCTCTGCTCCGGAGTGATGGCTTGCCTCATGCAGGTATCCTGCCTGCTAATATAGGGGGTCAGCGAAGCCAACAAACGGTGAAACACGGGGTCCGTCATCCTGAGAAAGTTCCTGAAATCATCAGGATTATTCTCACGGATCTCACGGAGCAAAGGCATATGAGAGAACTGGTCACGCTGAAGCAACCAATTCTTGGTCCATGAACTCCTCCCCACCCTGTTCATGGACTGGACTTGTGTCAAGGTCAGGACCCCAACACCAAGCCCCCACACAGCACGAACTCTACGAGGAATTAGCATACGAAACATGGCTAGAAAATGGTCGGCTGCTCAGAAAGAAGTAACAGAACGCACTGAAGAACAGCAAGGCCTGTGAAGAGCGACCTGAAAACCAGTAACGAACGAACAAGAATACAATGACTACTTAAAGTCACGCGGAACTTGCTTGCACGCATTGAAGAGCAGATACAAACCCACAAGCACAAACTGAACGGCAGAAAACGATCTGAAAGCCACGAGTCTGAAAAAGCGCGAATCGTCTCTCACCAAACTTTTACTAACACGAGATTAGCAAAAGGAGCCCAAAGGGTGCCGCGCTTGGTTCTGAACCGGCCTTTTCTAGTCTAGTCGTACGTGGTGTACGTGACCGCGTGGTTGGCGATCGGAAATTCCGACAACTTTGTGCGACCGTGTGTAGACAAAAAAAGTTTGACCAACATCCGTCGGAAAAAATCCTAGGATTTTGTTGTCGGAATGTCCGAACAAAGTCCGACCGTGTGTACGCCCTATAACACTAATCAATTCGGCCTGTCTTTTACATCTGTATACAATAGAGAAAGCCTATCCTTTTTAGATCTGGAACTTTTTCACGAAAATAACCGTATTCTCACCCGCAATTATACTAAATCCACTGCGGGTAACTCATATTTACATTTTGACAGCTGCCATCACCCACAGTGGGTCAAGAATATACCCAAAGGTCAGTTTTGTAGACTAAGACAAAACTGCACTAGAGATTGCGATTACATTTCTCAAAGTGTACATCTTAAAAACAAATTTTTGGAAAAGGGATATCCTGATAAATTAGTGGATCAGGCCTATACCACTTATCTTCCAGGCAAAAAACCTAAGACCAAATAACAACCCGACAATGAGACTGTACGTTTTGTTACCAGATATCATGATAAATATAAGAAAATGGAGCATATTCTCTATAAACATTGGAACATTTTAAAACAAGACCCTCTCTTGAATACTAATCTTGTTAAATACCAATTTTGTTATCTCATGTCCTGTGCGCTGACATATGTATATAGATTCTGCTTGGCATGTGGGGGGAGGGTGGGGTGGAGGAGAGGAGGAGAGCCGATGGAAGATGAACCACTGTGCTATGGTGGTGGAAGAGGGAGCGGCACGGCATACTGCCAACTGTTCCGTGCTCCCCCTACCTCTGGAGAGACAAGAGAAACTTCTGTCCAGGTGGGGGATGTTTAAAAAGAAAAACCCCCCTTCCAACATCTTACCCGAGGCTTGGGACTGGAGGAAGCCTGCAGCTTCTACTGACACAGAGCGAGACTGACAAGCATGTAACAGGTACGTGCTCTTGACAGCCCCCGTTGGCGTTTTTAGGCATGACAACATTTACTTAAAGGAGAAAACCCATAAGAATTAAAAAAATTCCTTAGGAATCTCCACTTACCTTATCCTGGTGCAGGGTTCTGTGGTAAACCAAACAGACCCAATCTTCACCCCTCACGGTGGGCTCCGTTAGAAAACCTTCAAGGACCAGGGCCCCTTTTTATCGAGGGTTCCACATCCTTGGACCCGTATAGCACCCCGCCAGGAAATATGGCTGAAAAAACCAAAGCACTGGATCCCGGGGTCCAGCACTCTAAAAAGAGAAGTGTTACAGGCTAAACCTCTTCCGACACGAGGCCCGGGTACCATTAAATTCGGCCTGAAAAGACACTTTGAATGGATCTGGCTGCATTGCTTGCCCCAGCAAGGATTACTCCAGCGGAGCTCAGCACAGCACATCTTTAGTCGTGACCAACACCTTAGACACTGGCGAAAAAAAGGAGGTACTCCTGGTAAGGGGAGGGGTTATATAGGGAGTTAAACTTCCTGTCTAGGGTGTGCCAGTGTCCATCACCTAAAGGTGGCCTATATAACCCATACAGTTATTACTGTGGCTCTGTGTCCCGTGATGTACGATAAAGATATAGAACTAGGCAGACAGCAATACAGAAAGAGGGCCTAAGCTGAATGCAGCAATCTTTATCTTGTAGCAACTGCTGTCTCCTATGGCAACAACTTCTCACACAGTATAGTACTGTGCGAGAAGTTGTAGTACTTTAACTCACAGTAGCCTACTGTAGATCTTCCAGCTTAACTCACAGTATCCCACTGTAGATCCTCAAGCACAGCTTGCCGTCTCTCACTAGACTTCTTGGACTCTCAGCCACCCGCAGGATTCCCTGAGCTTCACCCACAGCTAACCGCTGTACTTTATCTTCAAGCTTTACTTACAGCTACCCGCCGTACTCCTTCAAGCTTTACTCACAGCTACCCGCTACATTCCCAGATGAGTCTCCACTGAAGCTTTCCCATTTACTTCACTGTCCCCGGCTAGTGAAGCGTCTGCTCTGGTATTCCTTCAGAACTTCATCCCTTACAAACTTGATCCAGCAACAGGAATAGTCATCCCTTTGTAGCAACTACTTCTTCTTTACCTCCGGCAACAGTCAGGTTCTCCTCGGGCTGAGCCTCTAACACATGGTTCCGCCCCAAGCTTCAGGCTTAACATTGGCTGCTCCTCTCTTTTGGAACCCTGAACTGCTGGAGAGGCCTTAAGTACACCTAGCATACAGCATGCCAAGCAACCAGGAGCTGCTCGACGCACACCCAGCCAGGTCGCAGCCTTGGGTGGGAAGAACCCTGATCACCTGATTCCTCCCAAATAAATAGCCTATCCGAGCATACACAGCGGTTAAATAAACTCCGGCTATTTACCCATCACCTGAATTTATGGTAATCTATCATTCCAATGCCAAAAGCAACAGTGCCACCTATTGACAAAAGAGAGACTACACTAAAACTCAGACTTAGGACAGAAATCAGTGGATCAACCTACCAAGTAGCCAGGCTAATTACCACCAAGCGCAACTATTATTATTAGCAGCCCTGTTTAGAACCAGGGTACTACAATAAGGTCATCGGAGTAATAGTGCATTCAGTAACAGCAGAAATAGAAGCGAGACAAAATTATCCAGGAGTAACCTTAGAGGTTGTATATGGGGAGAAAGAGTCTGCGTTACTTAAGAAGGGGGAAGCTTCATTATTAGCGGAGAGAGAAGAAATGAAAAGAAAGAAAGGGAGTGGGAGTTCACAAGGGTGGCCTGACCTGCCAGAAAGACATACAGTGATAACAATGTAGAGTGCGCTACTATAGTAGAAGGACTGTTTGATCAAAGGTTGGTGGTAAGCAGTGAGTGATCCAGGGTTGCCACATTGTGGCAAATTTGGAGACCTGATCTTCTTCGATGGCTTCCATTTTGGCATGTATCATGATGGGTTTTTCTTTTCACTTTCAATGATAATGGTAAACAGGACAAATAGAAAGGGTGAATCTTCTTAATGGGGGGCACAGACAGCAATAAAAACTGACAGGTGTTCTAATCCACCTCCACTCTATCCAAAACTAAAAAAGTTTTGTCTTTAGTTATACTTTAAGAAGTGTTTGTATAAAAATCAAATTATTAAACTAGAAATATAATTTAAGTGCACAAATTGCAGAATACAATTTTCACTTTTGATATTAGGCCTACCTTAGTTACCAAGAACACATTTTTGCTATCATATTATTTCTGAACACCAAGTACTATTTTACCATGCTTACTACGACTACACTGGTTAAACCACATTACAACAGTCCCATCCCCATCTGCCTCACCTCAAGGGAAGAAGGAGGTGGGGGTGCACTTTGAGATTTTTGCCTTGGGTATCAAAGGCCCTTGTCCTAGCTTTGACCTCATCGTGAATCCATTCTGTTGAAAAAGAACAATTAGAGTTGTGTACAATAAAATATCAGAACTGGAGTTTCAATACTTAGGTTTGTCAACAATGCCATTTAGAAAGGACTTGTAGAGTTCCCATCTGAATACTGGTATTTCTTAGTGAATACGCCTCTTGTGAGGCAATAGATTCGCTAAGCACTGCCTGACAGTTGTCAGTGACTGGGACAGAAATCCCTGCTACTGGTGAATCCATTCTGTTGAAAAAGAACAATTAGAGTTGTGTACAATAAAATATCAGAACTGGATTTTCAATACTTAGGTTTGTCAACAATGCCATTTAGAAAGGACTTGTAGAGTTCCCATCTGAATACTGGCATTTCTTAGTGAATACGCCTCTTGTGAGGCAAAGGGTTCGTTAAGCACTGCCTGACAGTTGTCAGTGACTGGGACAGAAATCCCTGCTACTTGATGAAATAGGAACTTTTCATGTTTGCTTGTGTAAGCTTTGCTGACAATGATGATCTAATGGAGTGCTGGGCACAGACACAAAATTCTTTAGTGTCATCCACTGAATGGCATAAAAGCACCTTTCTAGTTCTAAGAAAAAAAAAGAGATAAAGGCATATCATTTTGTTAAGCAATGTCAACCCTATTATTTTAAAGTTTACCTGAGGGTCATTTTAGCCCATAAGAGGGCCAGAGGTTCATAAAGTAGGCACCAGCTGTTGCATATATTGTGTTTTTTAGCTTTGGATAGAGAGGGGAAGGGTTAGACCCGTCTGTCTGTGGGAAGATTTAACCTCTCTATTTGCTCTGGTGACCCAAACTACCAAGAAAGAACATAAGGGAAAATATCAGATTTTGGAGCTGTTGAGAGAGTAAGAGGTGAGGGGAAATGTTCTGGTGTAAACAAGAATTCCTCTCACTTTGGGGAGATTCTTCACACTTCTTGTAGCATCTCCAAGATAGGACATAAAGGGAAATTCACAGGCAGCAATAAATAAATTTAAAGGGGTTTCAACCCTTCCCTACGAAAAATAAAATTTTGACTAAACATACATGTAAAACTGAATGGCCCTCCTTGTTACTTGTGTCTCACATATAACAAAGTACAGTATCCAACGCATACAGATGTAACACTTAGCGCCGGTTCACATTAGAAGCGGCACGACTTGCAGGTCGCCTCACCGAGGCGACCTGCACACGACTGCCGCGGCGACTTGCAAGACAACTTCTGTATAGAAGTCTATGCAAGTCGCCCCCAAAGTAGTACAGGAACCTTTCTTCTAAGTCGGAGCGACTTGCGTCGCTCCGATTAGAACGGTTCCATTGTACAGAACGGGAGGCGACTTGTCAGGCGACTTGTCAATTCGCAAAAAAAAATACTGATAATACAGAGAGCACTCTATATATAAATATATATATATATATATATTTATATATATATATATATGTATATATATATATATATATATATATATATATATATATATATATATATATATATATATATATATATATATACATATATATATATATACATATATATATATATATATATATACATATATATATATATATATATATATACATATATATATATATATATATACATATATATATATATATATATATATATATATATATATATATATATATATATATACACATACAGTTGTGCTCATAAGTTTACATACCCTGGCAGAATAATAAATTATTGGCCATTTTTCAGAGAATATGAATGATAACACAAAAACATTTCTTTCACTCATGGTTAGTGTTTGGCTGAAGCTATTTATTATCAATCAACTGTGTTTACTCTTTTTAAACCATAATGGCAACAGAAACTACCCAAATCACCCTGTTTAAAAGTTTACATACCCTGGCGATTTTGGCCTGATAACATGCACACAAGTTGACACAAAGGAGTTTGAATGGCTATTATAGGTAACCATCCTCACCTGTGATCTGTTTGCTTGTAATTAGTGTGTGTGTATAAAAGGCCAATGCTTGTCTGGACTCCTAACAGACCCTTGCATCTTTCATCCAGTGCTGCACTGACGTTTCTGGATTCTGAGTCATGGGGAAAGCAAAAGAATTGTCAAAGGATCTGCGGGAAAAGGTAGTTGAACTGTATAAAACAGGAAAGGGATATAAAAAGATATGCAAGGAATTGAGAATGCCAATCAGCAGTGTCCAAACTCTAATCAAGAAATGAAAAATGAGGGGTTCTGTTAAAACCAAACCACAGTCAGGTAGACCAACTGAAATTTCAGCCACAACTGCCAGGAAAATTGTTCGGGATGCAAAGAAAAACCCACAAATAACTTCAGTGAAATACAGGACTCTCTGAAAACATGTGGTGTGGCTGTTTCAAGATGCACAATAAGGAGGCACTTGGAGAAAGATTGGCTGCATGGTCAAGTCGCCAGAAGAAAGCCATTACTGCGCAAATGCCACAAACTATCCCACTTACAATACACCCAACAGCACAGAGACAAGCCTCAAACCTTCTGGCACAAAATCATTTGGAGTGATAAACCAAAATTGGCCACAACCATAAACACTACATTTGGAGAGGAGTCAACAAGGCCTATGATGAAAGGTACAGAGGTGGATTGCTGATGTTTTGGGGATGTGTGAGCTACAAAGGCACAGGAAATTTGGTCAAAATTGTTGGCAAGATGAATGCAGTATGTTATCAAAAAATACTGGAGGAACATTTGCATTCATCAGCCAGGAAGCTGCGCATGGGATGTACTTGGACATTCCAACATGACCATGATCCAAAACACAAGGACAAGTCGACCTCTCATTGGCTACAGCAGAATAAAGTGAAGGTTCTGGAGTGGCCATCTCAGTCTCCTGACCTCAATATCATGGAGCCACTCTGGGGAGATCTCAAACGTGCAGTTCATGCAAGACAGCTAAAGAATTTACAGGAACTGGAGGCTTTTTGCCAAGAGGAATGGGCAGCTTTACCATCTGAGAAGATAGAGAGCCTCATCCACAAATAACAGAAAAGACTTCAAGCTGTCATTGATGTTAAAAGGGGCAATACACGGTACTATGAACTGGGGTATGATCAGGGTCATTTGGGTAGTTTCTGGTGCTATTATTATTTATAAAGAGTAAACAAAGTTGATTGATAATAAATGGCTTCAGCCAAACACTAACCTTGAGTGAAAAAAATGTTTTCGTGTTATCATTCATATTCTCTGAAAAATGGCCAGGAAGTCATAAATTCTCCCAGGGTATGTAAACTTATGAGCACAACTGTATATATATATATATATATATATATATATATATATATATATATATATATATATATATATATATATATATATATATTCTTTTTTGAGCTTCCTAACCATAGCAACAAACGGATTGCTTTGGATGAAGGTGGATTGGAGGACATCTGGATTGAGCAAAGGGGGAACACTACTCCTGGCATTTAACACCCTGTTTAAGGAAAGCGCATGAAACCTAATTTACATTGGGTCAGGTGACAAGGTGAGAGTATTGAATTGTTGGTGATGGGATTTGCACTGTACAAGGTGGAAGATGCAGGGATTTACAGCACATAGCTGTATTGATAAGTGTACATGGTACAAGAGGAAGAGAGTAATAATGGACACTCGATTAATAATTGAAGAACCTTTACTACTGACATGTTTAGTTGAAATGTAGACACATTTTTTGAACAACACTGGCTTATTTTTTATATCATCGTATATAGTACTGCACAGCATTTATTGATCTATGACACGGCAAGTGTGTTTATCATTCGCACAGCCAACATGAATCTTCACTGTAGTTTGTCCAATATGCTTATTCCCTAGAATCCTCAATGCCATAAAGTGGCAATAATGTGGTATTTTCCTGAATTTAGGAAATTCAGAAAAATACTGCATTATGGCCACTAGATGGAGATGATACTGGTAAACAATCATATTAGGCAAATTATGGTGAAGATTTGTGAAGGCTCTGCGAATGATTGACACATTTAGTATAGCAATGTTTTTTATAAACAAAGTGGACCTAGCATGGAATATAATGTTAAGTGCATGCATGCTAAATAATCTGTACAAATAACACTTATAGGTATTCAATATCTCTCAGAAATCACAGTACTTTGCCTAACAATGCTTCATCTGCATTTGTTTCCAGAAGGATAGGACCATCATTATTTAGGCATTATCCAGAACACATATTATTATCCTGACAGGTTTACCTTAATATAATATATTGCTTCTTGTTCCTTTATTACACTTGATTTTCTATTTACCTCCTTGACTTTGCTAATGTTAGATAAATATTGCCTCATTGGTGAATTCAGGATGATGACAGATCCCAAGATGTGATACAAATAGGCTGGAGCATTCACACACTAGGCAGAACTCTAGGTGACTTACACAAGAAAGAAGAGCATCCAATTGCTGGTGGTAAGTGCCAACATAAATCTATTTTTGATTACTTTACAGGTTACACTTTACAATGGTAAATAAGCACCAGGATGTATGAGGAATTTTTAAACGCTAAACATGTTCATGTACTTAATGAAATACAGAGACTGCTAGTTTCCTGGCTGTCATACTGAATTAATTGCAGACAATCTCAGCATTCCCAATTCTACCAAATTTGGCTGTATGTTATCAGCTCTCAGACTTGTTTGTATTGTAGGAGAGGAGAGTCAGGCTGATAAACCTTCTGGTTTAACAGATCTGGTTACAGAGGCATTTGACTGCTACACAGGTGCAATAAAATATCACACATGATAAAAGTAGGCTACAAATAAAATATGTTAAAGTTATTGAAAATCTTAAACTTTTCTAACAATTTTCCCTAAGACTTAAGCATGTTTCTACACAGATTATGAACTGTATTGACATTGTTACAACCAGTCTGTCATTACTCCTTAAAGCTTATTTTATGTTTCCAGTGGTGACTGTACACACATTATTGTTTTTAGCTTAATTTACCTTACTATTTCTTGGCTGTTACTACTTGATTTCTGATAGGGGAATGATGTTTGGACAGACCCAGCCCATTAGCGGCTGTGCTTGAACACTGCTTCCCTTTAGGCAGGGAGCAGGTGATTAATACTGTGTATTTCCACTTTTGAAGTCAAATGTGAGAAGACCACACTATAGGTTTGTTATGTGTTTATTTTCACATAGCATGCCTAAACAAAATGTAAAACATATTTCTTACCTTTTGGATGTTTCTAAGGAGAAGGTTTTGTTTTATCATGTGGTTTTTTATCATTACGTGATAGTTTACATTTTTGGGGTTTTATTTGGCAAAAAGAAATCACCCAAAGACTTGTAAAAACAAAAACTTGGAGGTATAAAACACTTAGGTAATGACAGATACAGATAACAAATGTAATAATATTAGAAAATGTAACAAGAATACTTACCTATAGATGCCTTTTGCCAAGGAGTCCCACCCGCTTCTATTGCGGCTTGGCACAGATGTCGTCATCCCAACCATAGAGTCTGGATCCCCTAGGTGCCTGGACTAACACCCAACTCAGCCTCTCAGTGAGCCGCTGAGAGACTGAGCTGGCCGGCCCCGCCCCCTACACAGCCATGTGCTACAATGAGTGAGAAGGGGGCAGAGCAGAGATCTGTGATTGACAGTCTAGAGATCTCTGCTCAGGGAGCTCTGAAAACCAAGTGATCGGCCGGACAGATGCATCATCAGACCAATGCTGCATCCACCTAGGTAAGTATAAATCTGCAAAAAAAACAATTCCTTTACTCTTCTTATAAATTATAAGCTGCCTCCCCAGTGTAAATAAATAAACTTGTTAAAAAATTGAAACCAATAGGGGGCGCTACAAAAAAATATCAATCTCAAATGTCCTTATTAGTAACAGAATTCCAATACCAAATGTGAACTACCAACTCTCTTGTTTACCAATCCTAAAAAGACATATCCGTATACCATTTATAAGTGAATATACACATATAATTGGCAGACTCTGAGACTTCAACAGGAGGACAGGCATGCAGGGAAAGGTATCCAGCAAAGCACCACATCTGCATGAGTAGGAATGCTGTCTCCTATGGCAACAATCTTTAACAGTTCCTAACACAAAGTTTAACAGTTCCTTCACTTCCACTACCATCACTTCTTGTAGTTCTTCAACCCACTGAGCTCCCAGGCTCTCACTAGACTAAATGATTCACTGTCACTGAATCCCTTGAGCTCCTCCAATCTTCCTCAAGCGTCACCCCTGCCTCTCTGCCGAGTCCCTAGCTTGACACTCAAGATACTTCTCAAGCTTCACCCCACTGGCCTGCTCAGTTCCTGGCTTGACAAACAAGGCTGCTCTACAAGCATCACCTCTGCTGGCTGGGTCCCTGGCTTGATACCCACTGAAGTTTCCTGATTCTTCACTGTCCCCGATTGGTGAGAATACTGCTCCGGTACCTGCTGCCAGAGGTGGGGGACTCGAGTCACATGACTTGACTCGAGTCGGACTCGAGTCACCTGTTTGAGGACTTGCGACTTGCTTGACAAAATTAAATAAATGACTCGACTTGACTTTGACTTGCCACTAATGACTTGCGACTTGACTTTGACTTGGGCTATTTGACTTGCAATGACTTGCAATGACTTGGCACCACCAGTGCTGTGTCTTGGCCTAGGCAAAATATGCCAAGAAAAAAGCACTAAGCAGTTTTGTTAATGTTGAAAGTGAAACAAAACCTTTCCTGAAAACTGACTTTTAACTAATTTTAAGGGTGGAAATGGGGTAGATCAGTATTTTGACTTAATTTGTGACTTGACCAAAATAAATGACTTGACTTGACTTGCTTGACTTCTAGCAGGGACTCGACTTGACTTGCTTGCTTTTCGCCACAGTAACTTGGGACTTGCTTATGACTTGAAGGTTAAGACTTGAGACTTGCTTGTGACTTGCACATGTGTGACTTACCCCCATGTCTGCCTGCTGCAGCTACTCACTGTGGTCCCCGGTAATAAGATGGATGGTCCCTTAGTGGCGACAGCTTCCCCTCTATCTCCGACCAAGACAGGTTCTCCGGCCAGCAGAATTGTCACTTCTGATTGGACTGCAAGCCGCAATCCCAACCCTGCACTGCTCTCTTGCTTCTGGATAGGCCCTCAGACAGCCTAGCAGCCAGATGTGCCCAGAAAAGGCCCAAACTCCGGGGTAGCAGCCTGGGCACAACAACACACATCCACCCAGACAGCCACCCAGGTGGCAAAGAACCCCGATCACCTGACTCCACCCAAATATATAGGCTCTCCCAGCAGGCCAAGGGATTTAAGAAAACCCCTGCCCATTGGCTGAGATATACCCCAAATACCCATAATCTGACCTTGCAGTGTCCTTCTCATATCTAATGCCATCAAGTACCCGGCCACCTATCGGCAAAAGAGAGAAGTGCAGCAATTACAGACTTATGCCCCGTACACGCGGTCGGACATTGATCGGACATTCCGACAACAAAATCCTAGGATTTTTTCCGACGGATGTTGGCTCCAACTTGTTTTGCATACACACGGTCACACAAAGTTGTCGGAAAATCCGATCATTCTGAACGCGGTGAAGTAAAACACGTACCTCGGGACTATAAACGTGGCAGTAGCCAATAGCTTTCATCTCTTTATTTATTCTGAACATGCGTGGCACTTTGTGCGTCGGATTTGTGTACACACGATCGGAAATTCCGACAACGGATTTTGTTGTCGGAAAATTTTATAGCCTGCTCTCAAACTTTGTGTGTGGGAAAATCCGATGGAAAAGGTGTGATGGAGCCTACGCATGGTCAGAATTTCCGACAACAAGGTCCTATCACACATTTTCTGTTGGAAAATCCGAGTGAAATCAATTGATCCTCAACAATTAGCCAAGGTAGCTATACATGGCAGGTAATGTTAGGAGCAACCCTGCCTAAACTCCAGGGTGCTACATCCTCCCTCTGCCTACAAAACTACATCTCGGAGTTTGCAGAAAAAAATTTTATTTGAGGTCTCAAGCCTGAGAGCGAATGTCCTGGCATAAACTGGGATGGGTGGGGAAACAGGGAAAGAATAACAAAGTAACAATGTATGTGGCGTACCATGTGAAATAAACATAGTATCAGACACATGAGAAATGGTAAATCATATATGACAATGGAATATCAAAAATTTATATATACAGTTTTAAAGGCAAGCAAAGCAGGGGTATTGCTTCCTAACTATCTATCTAATATATACAGTAATAACAAGATATAAAAAGGGTTAGTGCTGTCATCCAGTTAGATCCCGGTCTCTCCTAATCCAAGGAAGACGCACCGACTCAGCAGCACCTGAAAGAGAATAAATAGCAATGCCAATGCATCCTATCCTATTGTAACATAGTGCAATATATACATACGTGATTGAATGGTTTTCAATTGTCCTCAGCCGAAGACAGCATAGCAGTGTAAATACACCCTATAAAATATCTCTGGTATATACATGTTGAAAGCAGACCCCATTCTCAGCCGAGAATGCCACCTTCTTTCCTAAACCGAAAAAAAACCTTTCACTTAGTGCATCCTATTAAATGTTCATTATGTGAATAAAGTGCACTCAGGTCAGCGCCACTCACGCCACCTGGTGACCAACACTAGGAACAGTTCAGATGCATGGGTTAGTCCATTATTCACATGAATAATAGGAATTTGCCTCATTATCACAACCTATTCTAATTAACTACACACCCAGTGTCCACGACATGTCACCATCCGTGAATTTCACTCGGAGTGGACAGTACTTCCCAGCAGTTTCCCTTCTTCTTTAGGGACAACTCCGGGGACAAGAAGGCACAGATGCATTTCAGGCAGCAAGCAACCAGGCCATGGTGCAAGGGACCACACTTCGAGACATAGGTCCTCTTGCAAAGGTATCCTCAGTCTGTCCACATGAAAGCCAGGGACAAAGAAGGTTTATTCATCACTTGAGAACAACAACCTGCTGAAGGTCACAGGTTACTGTTCAGGGTGGAGCACCCCAACAACTTCAACTTTAGCCAACGTGGCTCAGATGGGCACTCCCTGTATCTGCCGGCAGCATTCAGTCTAGCACAGTCTGAGCAGTACAGCTCTCTGGAATGTTCTCCACTAGCAACCACTTGTATGTGAGTGTGAAGTGGCTCTCAGTGCAGCGTCCTTGACATCACACAACACACATTTGTAATCCATGGTAAGGGTAATAGCAACATCTTTATGGTGTTTACCAGTAGTACCCAGGTTCAGGTAAGTTTAAGGACTTTCCTTTTGCATTCACCGTGGTGATAAATCGTTTAATGTCTTTCTTGTCTGGCCTGCGAATGATCACACTGTCCAGATTTATCTTACGGCCGTAACCCCTGGTGTTTAGCACAGAAAGGTATTTTCCAGTTACCTTGAGTGACAATTTTGGAAAGTCCAACTGAAGAGCGATCTGGAGAAAACTGCGCACAGCCTCATCCACCCACTGGACTTCTTTATCAAGAATCTCTTCCTTCAGGTGAGCCGGTATATAAGGGCTCTTTCACACGGGGGATCCGTATGTCCGTTTTTCATCCTTCCGTTTTCGGATGAAAAACGGACATACATGTATCCCTATGGAGCGTCGGATGTCAGCGGTGACATGTCCGCTGACATCCGACCCGCTCCGATACGAAAAGTGTTTAACGGAGGAAAACCCTACTTTTCCATCCGTTTTCAGATCGGATCGGGTGACGACGGACTCTACGGTCCGTCATCATCCGATCCCCCATAGGGGAGAGCGGAGCTCTGACAGGTCCGTCGCTGCACAGTGTGCAGCGACGGACCTGTCCTTTTCCTGCTCAGTGGGGATCGGCGGAGCGATCCCTGCTGAGCAAGCGGTTGTTCACGGGGCGGATCATCACTAATCCGCCCCATGTGAAAGAGTCCTTAGGGTATAGATACCTGTATTTTTCCGCCTCTTTCTTTATCACAATCTGCTGTATTTTAGACAGCCGAGGCAGGGTTTTATGGTCTCCGTACCTGGGTAGATCCTGTGCATCTGGGGCACGCTGAACTGAGCACCCAGCGACCACATCCGGTTTATGATCTGGCCTGACTGCAGGCACGGACGTAATAGGGCGAACTTTGGGGACCCATTGAGCCCCATGGTCCTCCTCAAAGGACCTAGCGATGCTGATCAGCGGAGCTGCACTGGCTGACAGCTTAATTTGCACACTAGCGGTAGTAGTAGAAGGAGCTTCATCCTCCTGCACATCACTTATTGGCTCTTCATCACTCTCACCCCACTTCCCGGTGTAAGACAAAGTATCAGAAAAGAGTTCCGATAGGCCATCTGATGGAATGTCCGAATCGGTTATAGTGGAACACTCTTTGGGTGGGATATAGTTGCGCTTGTCACTTGCTTTAGTTGGCACTACATTATCCCCTTTACCAGCCACTGGCATCACCTCCCCCACAGGCACACTGCTCCCATTCCTTGCTGGCTTACCTGGCTCCGGTACTCTCTTCTCCGGTGGCTCAGACATCAGGGCGAGCATGTGGGCCCGACCACGGCCTCGAGGAGCAACTGGTGCGCTGGGTCCTGGGGTAGTCGTGGATACAGGGGTAGCAGTTTCCTGCACAATTCGGGAGATAGCTGATGGGCTCTGGATCTCACTCCAAGCCGGGATCGCGTCAAGCACTTTAGAATGCAATCTTTCTGTTACAGTCATGAGTTTAGATTTGTGTTGTAACAATTTTTGTCCATCATGAACATTGTAATATAACAGAAAATGGAGAGGGTTTTTTTGGGACTTTATATGAGGCACACGGGAGCAAATAAATAGGTTGGATATAAAGAAAAAGAAATATTTGAATTGGCTCATAATGCTATATAATTTCATATCTAAATTTTTCGCACATTATTTTATATTGATACTCTTTACATTACATTCGAAATTAATATTACATAACGATTGACACTCCAATAAAATTCATACATTTACAAGCACATGGGATAATTAATGCATATATACATATTATACACATATTGCACGTATGCCTATGCAGCCTGTTGGCCTAAATTACATTTCAATAAATAGCAGTAAAAAGGGATAGAATGTATTAGGGAAAACATCCATAGTTTGTTGAATATAGTCTTATCGGTCCAACTACCGTATCCAGCATTAATTATGGACCAATAAGACTATATTGAACAAACAATGGACCTTTTCCCTAATATATTCTATCACTTTTTACTGCTATTTATTTAAATTTAATTTAGGTCAACAGGCTGCATAGGCATAATGTGTATAATATGTACAGTATCTCACAAAAGTGAGTACACCCCTCACATTTCTGTAAATATTTTATTATATCTTTTCATGTGACAACACTGCAGAAATGACACTTTGGTACAATGTAAAGTAGTGAGTGTACAGCTTGTATAATAGTGTAAATTTGCTGTCCCCTCAAAATAACGCAACACACAGCCATTAATGTCTAAACCGCTGGCAACAAAAGTGAGTACACCTCTAAGTGAAAATGTCCAAATTGGGCACGATTAGCCATTTTTCCTCCCCGGTGTCATGTGACTCATTAGTGTTACAAGGTCTCAGGTATGAATGGGGAGCAGGTGTGATACATTTGGTGTTATCGCTCTCACTCTCTCATACTGGTCACTGAAAGTTCAACATAGCACCTCATGGCAAATAATCGCTGCTGAGGACAGTGGCTCTTCCGACAGATGGATACGCTGGCTCTGGAAGGCGGCCTCAGAGCGAGGCTTGAAGCGCACAATGCAGCTGGCTCAGATGGGTGACGTCATCAAACGTGGACACGTTTCGCGAGCGTGCATATATTTGGAGTGCGGCTATCCAGCCTTTCATTTTTTTCCACTATCTCTGTTGCAAACAGAGCCAGCGCCCTGTTTAACTGTGGAGACAGCTGACCTCGGGAGAGGTAATCATTCTGGAACACCTACAAGCGCACTTGGATGTGTTTACAAGTCGTGCTCCTTTCTCAACAGACTGTAAACACATCCAAGTGCGCACGCTTGCGAAAGGCGTCCACGTTTGATGACGTCACCCATCTGAGCCATCTGCATTGTTCGCTTCAAGCCTCGCTCTGAGGCCGCCTTCCGGAGCCGGCGTATCCATCTGTCGGAAGAGCCACTATCCTCAGCAGCGATCAGCTAGAATGTTCATGGCAAAGAGCCTGGGAGCGCCATCCTGACTTCTGTATACCATGCTTGTAAAGATTAAAGCCGTTTGTTCAAACTATTGCACCCAGAGGCGCCTCTCCTTTTGTGTTACCGTTCCAGAAAAATCTGTAAGGTGAACTTACACAGGACTCCCTCATCCTTCTTAGCCCCAATATAGCCTCTTCAGGGGTCCGGGGCTTAGAAATCCCCTCAGCATTCACGTGCCTTTTTCCCCGCTGACAGGACGGGCTATGCAGGTTCTGATTGTTTACTAGAAACACCTTGCTACAGAAAGTAAAAGTGTAAGGACAGGACCTGTAGGCCCATAAAAGATGAACAGGAGAAGTGACATTGCACAATACACAAGTGCATTGAATATGTCTCTGTGGCTGAGAGAAACCCATGTTCAAAACAGAGACAGAGTTGGAAACGATTAGAACATATGTCAGGTTTATATCTCTTTCTGTGGCCCAGATAGGAATATTCACCTCCTACTAGGGCCCCTTGTCATTTTTACCATTATCATCAAAATTGATAAAAGGAAATCACAAATTTTGAGTTGTCCCCAGAACAGTAATAGAGGGGAAATCTTTCAATGGGGACACTAATTTTGATGATCCTGGTGAGAACCAAGAGTTTCCTCAGTTTCAAGGGCTTTCCTCTCACTTTCTATTTTGGCTATGGGACAGAAAGTGAAGGGAAATCTCCCTGATGGGCAACAGATAGCAAAAAAACCCCAAAGAAATCAATAGTAGGTAAGTATTAGAAGGAATGGTGAGGGACTATATCCTAGAAGGTGCCATTGAATAATGTTATCATTAGAAGCAATGACCAGGGATTTAGGAAGCACCATTCTTGTCAGACAGACCTTTTAAGGTTTTATGAAGAAATGAGCAGTAATTTGGTCAAGTTAGTGTAATTGACCCGGGTTTTGCTAAAGCATTCAATAAAGTTTCGACCAAATGCTTAATTTACAAATTAAGGGTATCGGCATTAAATAAAGTGCATGCAAATGAAAACTAGAAAACTAGATAATGTCAATATTCCCATCACACACTTTCCTGGATAAGGCTCAGAAGTAGCGGGTGCTGTAGCAACAGCAAGCTGGAACTGGAGACATCGCAGATCAAGTGCACAAATTTGCTAGCCTTCTATTCAAATGCACATATACCCCAGCACACCACGGATCATCGAGCAACATCTGAAATCTCTGTATTAAAAAATTATCATAACACAATGGACATACAGTAGTGCAGTATTTCAGGGCCACGCAGGATCCCTTCATCAGACATGCCTGACAAAGGGATCCACTGTGAGGGAAGCAATTATTCTTCAATAAAGATTTCAGACGTTGCTCGATGATCTGTGGTGTGCTGGTGTATATGTGCATTTGAATAGAAAACTAGTCACAGAAAAATGCCTAGAGATTAGTGATAAATGGCTCTTTTTTTAAATGGTCTAGAGTTGTGTGGCTGTCTGGCAGGGTTGTCCTAGGACCAAATTAGTTTAACTTTATACTTCTATATATTTATAAATAATATAGAGTTTTGAATAAATAGTCCAATCTCAGTGTTTGATAATGATACCAAGCTATGCAGGGCACTGCGTTCCTCAAAGGATTAAGCAACTTTACAAGAAGACCTTTATAAATAAAGGCGTGGGCAACTACGTACAGTATATGACTGAAATTTTTTTTTTCAATTATGCAAATGGGTGTTAAAATAATGTAGGCAAAATACTTAATAGGGGGAGATCCTCTGTGGAAATCAAGGATGGAAGAAGACCAGTTTGTTCTTAAAGACCACAGAATCACATGCAATTTCAAGCTGCAGCAAGCAAAGCTAGCAGACTACTATCATGCATTAAAAAGGGTATTTATCTTTATGAAATACAAAACAAGAAGTAAGACAGCTGTGCACTTTCCTTGGTAATACAAATACATTTTTTATCAAACCTAAGTTTTTTGCTTCCTTTGCCTACACACAATGTTGGACAGACTCAACAAGAGTTCCAGAAAATGCTCTGCATCTCTTTCTCTATAGTCATATTTAGAACATGGTGGGCATGTGTCAGGGAACAGCACCCTCTAGCTACTTGATCATAAACCAGTGGAATATTTAGCATAAGGAAACGCTCTTGGTCATGCTTTTTGCTGGAACCAAGGACCATGTTTTTAGGACTTCCATGAAAGAAAGAAAAATATCTAATAAGAGTTTGATCACATTTATACAATAAAGGTCATGTCAGAAAATTGTTTTGTCAGCCTTTGAACCTGAACACGTACTTCTGTGAGTAGCTTATTATTGCAGAATTGTGAAGTTTTTTCATTCAATGAAAATTACAGAAGTATCTATAATGTTGTTTGAACTAACATTTCTGAAAATGATACCAGTCACATTAAAATGAGGCTGCAAGCTCCCTTTGCTCCGTTATTGGAAAATCTCGCATTCACACCGGGCCTCACCCTTTCTGAGTTTGCATTGTGGACAAATATGTGGCTTTTGAGCATCGCCGATTTCTATGATCACAGAGGGGTTCTGTCACTGGAAACCCTTAAGGAACAACGCGCTTTACCACCTGCGGAATACTAACAATATATAATCAGATAGCCGACTTTATCACTTCACTGAAAAGGGTTTATCTACAACAACCCCAAGGGAATATCTATGTAAATGTGTTGGCAACCGGTTTACAGCATTTTGACATCTACGGATGACAAACTCCCTTATATAGATGTAGCACCCTGGTGTTTAGGCAGGGTTGCTCCTAAATTTACCTGCCAGGTATAGCTACCTTGGCTAATTGTTGAGGATCAATTGATTTCACTCTAATGCCCTGTACACATGTGCGAACATTGATCGGACATTCCGACAACAAAATCCTAGGATTTTTTCCAACGGATGTTGGCTCAAACTTGTCTTGCATACACACGGTCACACAAAGTTGTCGGAAAATCCGATCATTCTGAACGCGGTGACGTAAAACATGTACGTTGGGACTATAAATGGGGCAGTAGCCAATAGCTTTTGTCTTTTAATTTATTCTGAGCATGCGTGGCACTTTGTGCATCGGATTTGTGTACACACGATCGGAAATTCCGACAACGGATTTTGTTGTCGGAAAATTTTATAGCCTGCTCTCAAACTTTGTGTGTCGGAAATTCTGATGGAAAATGTGTGATGGAGCCCACACACGGTCGGAATTTCCGACAACAAGGTCCTATCACACATTTTCCGTTGGAAAATCCAACCGTGTGTACGGGGCATAAGTCTGTAATTGCTGTGCTTCTCTCTTTTGCTTCTGGGTGACCGGGTACCTGGTGATTAGATATGAGAAGGGCAATGCAAGGTCAGATTATGGTTATTTGGGGTGTCCCAGCCAATGGGCAGGGGTTTTCTTAAATCCATTGGCCTGCTGGGAGAACCTATATATTTGGGTGGAGTCAGGTGATCGGGGTTCTGTGCTACCTGGACAGCTGTCTGGGTGAACGTGTGTTGTATTGCCCGGGCTGCTAGGCCAGAGTTTGGGCCTATCCCGGGCACATCTGGCTGCTAGACTGTCTGAGGGCCTATCCAGAAGCAAGAGAGCAGCGTAGGGTTAGGATTGCGGCTTGCAGTTCAAACACAGGTGATGGTTCTGCCAGCCGGAGAACTTGTCGCGGTCGGAGGTAGTGGGGAAGCTGTTGCCACTAAGGGACCATCCACCTTATTACCAGGGACCACAGTGAGTAGCTGAAGCAATTACTGGAGCAGTATTCTCATCAACCGGGGACAGTGAAGAATCAGGAAACTTCAGTGGGTATCAAGCCAGGGACCCAGCTAGCCTTGTGTGTCAAGCCAGGGAAGGAGCAGGCCAGTGGCGTGAAGCTTGAGAAGTATCTGGAGTGCCAAGCTAGGGACTCAGCAGAGAGGTGGGGGTGACGCTTGAGGAAGAAACTACAGTGAAGACTAGAGGAGCTCATGGGATTCAGTGGCAGTGAATCATCTAGTCTAGTTTAAGAGTGACTGGGAGCTCAGTGGGCTGAAGAACTAAAATAATTGATTGTAGTGGAAGTGAAGGAACTGTTACGTTTTGTGTTAGGAACTGTTCAAGACTGTTGCCATAGGAGACAGCATGCCTACACCTGCAGATGTGGCGTCTTGCTGGATGCCTTTCCCTGCTTGGCTGTCTTCCTGTAGAAGTCTCAGAGTCTGCCAATTAACGTTGCAACTACCTAAGGCCCTGTCCTGGCCCTAACTCTCTCTCCCAAAGTTCTGTTAAGAGAAATAAAATCTCTTTTGCATTCAAGAAGTGTATGGCGCCTAATCAATATACCTTATACTATACCCACTATGCCTTGCAACCCACTGTATACAGAAGGATGTCAGCAGTTCTTGGCTCTAAAGGTTCTCATTAGACTAGAGGAGGCCCTGGACCTTGCTACATAGAAAAATGGGAACAGAATATAGGGGGTCTTGGACCCTGTGGAGTGCAATAGACTGATGAAAGGCACTGCAAAGTCAATTATAAACACCTTCCTAATAGAGGCCAACTACAAAGTACTAATGCGATGGTACTTGGTCCCTGCCAGAATTGCCCAATGGGCACCGGGAGCCTCCCCCCTGTGTTTTCGAGGGTGCGGCCAAGAGGGAACAGCGTATCACATTTGGTGGATGTCCCCAACTGGATCCGCATCTACAATTTTATCTATTCCCTCACAGGAACTAATTTGACTTAATTCCCCGCAACAGGCACTCCTCGGACACCCTGCTGGGGGAGCCCCGAGACCCACCCAACGCCTAATACCTTTCATTTTTACAGCAGCCAGAATAACGATCACAAGATCTTGGAAATCCCCGGTGCTATCTTTTGTCCTCTTAAAGAACAAATTGTCCTGGATAATGTTGAACGAATGCCTACCTGCCATCCTGCAGGACAAGCTTCCCTGATTTAAAAAAAACCTGAGACCCCTAGTTTACCTATCTGATGGGGATGGCCTCATCAGATCTGAGGCTAGCCTCCTAGTGCCTTAAGAGAGGCTCACTGTCTCTTTTCCCCCCTTTCTTCTTTCTTCACCCACTTCTTCTTTGTTTTCTACCCTGTTTCTTTTCTTTCTACTTAGTAAACTCTTTGGGTAGTTTGGAGAGCGGCATGGAGCTGCTGGTCAACCACCATCGGTCCCACTTCAGTTTGAGGGCTGTGTACGTAAACACAGAGACCAGCTACCATGATTGATCCATGGCTGAGACGGTCACTTGTCTTCGATGGGAGCATCTTCCGGCCATGCAGCTCCTCTTTGGAGGATGTCTCCTGTGCTTTAAGAATTGCTTTTAGAATTATGGTCACAGCCCCAATTAGCCTTATGTCGGTTCTTTAGTGACCACTAATGTTATTATGTGCCGGTACTTTTCTAGTTTGTATTGTTTGGTTTTATAGCTGTAGTTTAAAACCTTAATAAAATGTATTGAAAAATATGAGGCTGCAATATCATTAAAACTCTAATGCCGCGTACACACGGTCGGACTTTTCGTCTACAAAAGTCCAACGGACGCTGACGGACTAAAGCTGGCTGGTAATCCGATCGTGTGTGGGCTTCTCCGGACTTTCAACGGACTTTTTTAGCCTCAAATCCGACGGACTTTAGATTTGAAACATGCTTCAAATCTTTACGTCGTAAGTACGACGGACCCCGAAATCCGCTCGTCTGTGTGCTAGTCCGACGGACAAAAACCCATGCTAGGGCAGCTATTGGCTACTGGCTATGAACTTCCTTATTTTAGTCCGGTGTACGTCATCACGTACGAATCCGTCGGACTTTTGTGTGGTCGTGTGTAGGCAAGTCCGTTCGTAAGAAAGTCTGCCGCAAGTCCGCCGAAGGTACGTCGGAAGTCTGTCGGACAGGCTGTCGGACTTTTGTAGACGAAAAGTCCGACCGTGTGTACGCGGCATTAGAGCTTTTCCCGGCTCATCGCTTAAAATCGGATATACCAATTGACAAATGGAGTGTAACGCAGGGGTTTTACCAAAGTCATCTTACTGAGTAATGTGTTGTTCCTTAAGTAAGGGAATGGCTCCCTCTAGTGGCCGCTACAACTTAGGCATAAACTTTTCTCTATTTAGCAACAAACAATTATGCATTGTGAGATTAGTAGTTTAATGAGGAAATGGCTCAGGTGTTTAACTCAGTCTGGGAACTACTGACCCACAATGCCCAGTTCACCTACCCACAAGGCAAGTCACAGAACAGCCTACTGGGTAAGCAGATAAAAGGGACAGGCATGGCATGTTTCCGGGCCTCTTTGAACACTATTCAAAACCTGCCTGCAGTGAGGTCTGTGTGTGACCAGGAGACTGCTGCCAGTAAGGCGCGGATCGGAATCATTTGGCCTCTGAAGAGTTCCAGAGCACAGTCAGCTGGACCAGCATGCCAAACCCAAGATTTCAAGAGGTTTCCTGCATTACAGTCATCAGCCATCAGAAGGAGCGATGTGACGGCGCCAGCTTGGATTGGACTGAGATATCAGGAAAGGAGCCTTACAAGCATCGGAGCCTGTTGTGGTGAGCGGACACTTGCCCAGATCAACATAGTGTACTATTGACTAAGTGTGTCAGCTATAGACTGTTAGTGAGACTTGTAGTCCCATAGAAGTGATCTCACTTATCCATAGGCTGCAGACAGTGGAACTGCAGGGTTGCCGTCCCTGTGCTGTAAAGTTATTGCTGGCATTACCCCCACTGCTAAGGAGAAAGTATTACAAGTGTCTTCTGTTTGCAAGTACACAATTATCAGTGCATCACTTATCCTACATTCTGCTGTCTACTTGTTTCCCTGTTGGATTTACAAATACTGCAGTCTAATATCCTGAGCTAGATCAAGAAGACAAAGGGACTTCTATCATCTTCTACAAAGTACCATAGTTCATTTTGCATTGGGAACATTGCATTACAACCTAGGGGGAGCCCTTGAGCACAGGATCTATGTATTGCCTTGTATTGCTGCATGTTCATAACAGTTATTGCAGATTTGGTGTGTATGCTCTGAGGTCAGTGGGAAGGCGCTTAATATAAGTGTTGAGTATATTGAGCATCTAAAACTGAATGTTCAGTTTCATGTACACATTGACTGTTATCTATTGTCATTCTCTATACTTAAGTTACCACAGTGTTTATTGTGCTAAGTATTTTCTCAGTAAACTTCTTATATGGTTAATTGACAATTGGCGTGGGACCTCATCTATTACTGCAACCGGTGAAGTGATGAGTTCCAAAGCTACGGTAAATATACTGTATAGAGTACCATTACTGTGTTTCTCTTTACCGTTAGGTCTTACACTAATATTACCATAAAGGTGTGCCAGAGGGGTTGAGACTGTTCTTGGGGTTGATAGGCAGAGTACAGGATTAAACATTCATTAGCAGCTCCTACGGGGGTAGTGCTACAGGAGGGTTGCTTTTCCTTAACCTACCAGTTGAGTAGGTTCATTTTTTATTCAGCTCACTCCCACACCTTTATGTTTGTAATATGTAGATTAGAAAATGCACCTGCTCACTCACAGAAAACCAGATACAATAAACATCCTGCAGACAATAATGGTATTCAATCCTGCTGTGGAAGTTTGTATGTTATTGGTGATGACGAATGCAGACAGGAAGTACATTACCAGTGCCCCTGTATGGAGCTATGTGTGTCTAATCTACAGGAAATTACAAAGAACTCAGCATGAGGTGAATTCTCTTACTCTAGCATAGTTGCAGTGTTTAACGAATAGTAGTAGTAGTGGCTTACAAAATGCTTTCACTTGTTGTCTGGGACAGTAAATTAATCAGAGAAGATGAACAATTGCATATAGGCATATCGGGAACATAAACTATGCATTTGTTATTTTTTTTCTATTTTCATTTACAGAAATGGCTTTAAGAACACTTAAAGTGAACTTTATGAAGCATGAGAATGCCTGTAATCATAACACGGCTGATTATGACAATCCACACCTTATTTTGAGAAGAGGACAGAAGTTCACTTTAAAGGCTTCCTTCAGCAGGGCAGTGACTCCAAGGGACAACATTGTCTTGCAGTTTACTACTAGTAAGAATATAACATTATCTTTCACTTAGAGCCAGATTTGCCTCTGTCAATATTGCAATATAAAACAAGCTGAAGATAGAAGCCGATTGGTTGCTATGCACAGCTGCACCAGATTCTTGCAGCTCCAGTTTTGATAAATTCTTATTTAGGCTTCATGTACATTGCTGCTGGTAAACGGACATTTAGGAGCAGTTGGGCATTTTTTTTTTAGCTGCCCCTGAACTCTGCTCCATGTTATCTTAGCAGTACATGTACACAGGGTCGTTTATAGTCGTTTCTAGGCAGTTGAGTTTAGAAGCATTTTTTGGAAAGCAAAAAAATGCATTCAGAACAGATGTTCAGAGGCATTTGAAACAGCAAACGCCTGTAACAGCTTGTGAACCCGTGTAAACGCGGTAACTTGCGCGTAGCCACATTTCGTTTACAGGTGTTTTTAATTTTTGGCTATTTGAAAAAGAAAAACGATTCGAAACATGGCATGTATACGTGGCAAAACTGACGTTTTTAAACGTCAGTTACTATCTGTAAGTTAAATAGTTTGGGAGAGGTTGTAAAACGTTCCGTGTACATTAAAGGCATGAGGCATTAAATGCATCGTATGCATTAAGGTGAAAAAACATCTGGCAGTGACCGGCGCCCCAGCCCCCCCATTTTACTTACCTGAGCCCTGGAACTTGACCCAGCGGGGACGCGCTGTCTCTCTGCAGGGGGTTCTCAGCTCTTGATTGGATAGATTGATAGCAGCACAGCCATTGGCTCCTGCTGCTGTCAATCAAATCCAATAACGTGGGAGCTGGGGGGCGGGGCTGAGTCATACATTCGGCGACTATGGACGCCAAATGCTGGACTCAGGAGCGCACCCCCAAGGTAACCCCCTCAGGGAGAGCGCTTCTCCTGGGGGGGTTATCTGATGTGGGGAGGAGCCGCAAGAGCCATCGGGAGACCCCAGAAGACCAGGTTCGGGTCCACTCTGTGCAAAACGAGCTGCACAGTGGAGGTATGACATGTTTGTTATTTAAAAAAAAACAAAAAAGGAACCCTTACAATCACTTTAAGCCTTACTTAATTCTCATTTTAAGTCAGAAGGTGGTGCTCTAGGCTCCTTTTTACTTGTTTTCCAGGGCATCCTTACCTGCTTCGCTACACAAAAAAAGCCTGCAGTTTACAAAGCAGTCATTCACCCCCTCTTTGAGGACAAAAAGGAGGCTTCCTGTAAAGAGGGCTCCATAACAATGGTACTGTTTGGATTCTGTGCCACAGGTGCACACAACGTTACATATTTCATTGTATATGATTAGTAAAAAAAAAAAATGTGTAGCACGTCATTTTAAAAACTTGTTATAAAGTTGACCCCACACCATTATAGTTTCTCTTCAAGCAACATTTTATGTAATACATTCTGTTTAAAACGGTGTAATTGCACCTAAATAGCAAGGTCTACTTATTTAGTATGCCCTCTTGTCCCAAACCTTGTTAAAACACTTTATTAATCTAAATGAAAATACCTATGGGGGAAAAAAAAAGTTTGATAGCATAATTACCTTACCTCAGGTTTGTCCAACAGTGCCTATGCAAGGCAACGTTATCCTTTTTCCAGCAAGATCCTGGAGAATGTTGGGTAGCCCAAATCTTGAAGATGATCCCGTATTGTGCTGTAACAACTTCTTGAAAGATTTAAAGTACTCGCCATTGTCCAATATTTCAAAGGCGGAATGATGATATCACCGCCTGCACCACGGAAGCCAGGCGAAAGATGAGTATCTAACTTTTTTCCCTTCAGATTTTTTTGGGCTAATGCAGCATTTCAGCGAGTCAGAGAGAGGCACGCTACAAAAGAAGACTTTGCTACTCTGGCATCCAGACACTGCTGGGAGGCTTTGACAACCTTATAACAGACTTTTACTGACTCTTAAGTTAATCATTTTTAGAGATCAGTACAGAACACTTAATACAAGAATGGTAAGATTGTTCCCTTAAAATGCAAGTGTACAATGTATATTGTATTGTATGTCATATTTACAAAGAAATATAAAAATGAATGAACATCAGTTTTCTTCAAGTACTCATTTTCATCTTTTAGGCCCTCGTCCTTCGAAAGCAAATGGATCACTCGTACAAGTTAATGTAACTCCAGCTGCCCTTGAAAAAGACTGGAGTGCTACAATCTGCGAGTGCAATGGTAACGAGGTAATTTCAGCAGGCTTAATCAGTTAATTTATTTAGCACTTAGAACATTAACACATCTCGGTTTTACACGAGGGATTTAGCATTCCAGTAATTCAAAATGCTCTGGCAAGTCAGAGTAATGTATGTGTTGTTTCCATCTATCAAATGTTATTATCTCAAATTTTCAGGTGTTTATTACCTGAATAGGTTTCCCAGCTACCAAAGCATGAGAACCACTTAAAGCCATTAAATATACAGTATGTACAGTATAGTGGGTTTTAACATTTTTGTTTCCAATTTTTTGTCATTAGGACTACATAAAAAAAAACAAAAACATTTTTACCTGTGGCAAATATGAAATATTTCATATTATTTTTATGCAGTTTTCTTTTTAGCCAGCAGGTGGAGCTCTAGTGTCCTTTTCGTATGTGAAGCATTGTATCACTTTCATCTATGATAAAACAAGCAAGTGAACCTGCAAGAGTACAGCAGGTTCTGTTGTAGCATATTTTGTTTCCTGCACCCTCTATTAAGTATCTCTCTTTTTAAAACGTTTGTTAACCTAAAAAAAAAAATAATAATTGGATCCTGCTCCTTTAAAGCACCCCTTGGACCCCTGTAACACCTAAATCACCTGGCTGATCCTGCCAGTTTCTCCCCTATGTAAACTGACCACGATAATCATGGCTGCTGAGCCCTGACACCGTGGTCAGTTTACGTGCCTCCGTCATCAGCAGCCCTGCTCTCCTGTGTGTCCCCCCTCTTCTGTCCCCCCCTTCTACGTGTCACCTAGTGACAGTGCCGCCCCATCCCCCTTCTGCTGCTGGAATAACAAATTTAGCTGTATACTATTCATTCTGTCTCTTAATGCAGTGCCCCTCTGGCTCTGTGTTTTATTAAAAAAATTCCTCCTTTACTGTGTCTCATGGCGGCTGCCGACGATCACGTGACTGGCCGTGTCTCCTCTCTCCTCTCCTCCTCGCATACCGCTGACATCAGCGGGGGAATCGCAGCCCCTCCCGCTGCTTCTGTCAGACAGCCAGAGAGGAAACACGGCTGGTCACTTGAGCACTGGGAGCCTCGGTGGGATACGGTAAAGGAGGAATTTTTTTAATGAAACACAGAGAGGGGGGGGGGGGGACTGACATACAGAACTGAGTATGTAAATTTGTGAAAGTGGGTTAAGAACCACTGTAAGTATCCCTCTTCTTTTTTGCTGGTGACTACCTTTACTTTTACTGGTACTTGGCACACTTTACTATCTGCTGGAGAAGGGTATGACTGTCAAAAAGGTCTTTGCCTGTCTTTCATGTAATTCTGACAACACCTTTGTTTTCTGATATGTTTATCTGAGTGTCTGTTGTCAGCACTAACCTCAAGAGGAGACCCATGTGGTCTCTTTGTGACTTGTTGCCAGTGACAGCAATGTTGGTATTTCATAGACTATACCTGTTAGAGCAAGGGCAATGTAGACTTAAGTTTAAGCAAAAATTGGTATGTGTTATCATTCTAAAACATTACCATTCTAAAGCTGGACTCCAGGCACACACCTATATACACAGATGAAACATATACGGGAACTGTCTATTTGTGAAAATATTTGAGATTCTGATCAGCTACTCTTGACTGGTGATCTAGGCATCACTAGCAGAAAGCTTTGTTAAAGGTCCTCTTTTGTTAAACAATACTGCTTTGTCACCAGTCTGCCCTAGTCTGCTGATAATGAGGAGCAACAGCAAACTGATGAAGTAATCCTTCTGCTCATCACTACTGTAAGCATGATAAGGAAAGGCATTCTGCAATTCCAGAGTGTGACTAGCTCACAATGCTGTCCCAGTCTGAGTGCAACAAAACAGGAAATATCAGGAGGCTGATATCAAGACAGATTGGAATATGTTTCATAGTCCTATATTTTGTAAATATACCATTAATATTTTTTCATGCGTACGTAATTCATTTAGATGATATTTATATGTTTGCCTGGAGTTCAGCTTTAAATAATGGTTGCTTTAACATCTATGATGTTGTAAAAAGGAATGCATTGCTTGAAAATAACATATATACTTTCTTTTTGAAGTATACCATCACCGTCAATAGTCCCGCTAATGCAATTATTGGAAAATACCAGCTAAGTGTAATAACGGGAAGAGGAGTTGTATACATGGCAGGGGATTGCTCCATTTACATCCTGTTCAACCCTTGGTGTGAAGGTAAAACTTTTACTTGCTGAATGTCAGAGACTCAAGCTTGAATATAATAGTAGGTTATACATTGGGACCACCTACATCGGAGTAATACCATAGCATGTCAAACACACATTTTCTGCAATGTATTATATGTTGTAGTACAATGCTTTCATATGTGAAAAACATATAAAGCAGCCAGAGTTTGGTTGACATGTTTAGTGTGGATCTGGGGTGTCCAAACTTTTTTCAAAGAGGGCCAGATTTGATGAAGTGAACATGCGTGAGGACCGACCATTTTGCCTGACATTCTTTGAACCATTAAAATTCAGTCTAAGTGTGTTTGTTCAAGCACTAATACACTGCCCAACAAGAATTATCTTGCCTTTGTGATTATTTGGATATATAATTGCGTGTTATTTGGATATAATGTATTTATTGGCGTATAACACGCACCTTCACTTTAGGAGGGAAGTTTCAGGAAAAAACTTAAATTTTAAATAAAGAAATGTGACGCAAAATAAGGATCAGTGCCCATCTGCAGCCTCACAAGTGCCATAAATGCAGCCCCACCATTGCCATAAATGCAGTCCCACCATTGCCATGAATGCAGCACCCCCATTGCCATCAGTGCAGCACCCACATTGCCATGAATACAGCACCCCCATTGCCATAAATACAGCACCCCCATTACCAGAAATGCAGCACCCCCATTGCCAGAAATGCAGCACCCCCATTGCCAGAAATGCGGCACCCACCATTGCCAGGAATGCAGCACCCACCATTGCCAGGAATGCAGCACCCACCATTGCCAGGAATGCAGACTCACCAGTGTCGTCAGTGCAGCCTGATTGATGCCCATCCATCTGCAGCCTTGGAGGGCCAAAAGATTACATACAGGAAAAACTCCTGTTTTCTCTGCGGCCTCTTTAATACAAAGTCCCATCTCCTTTGATGGACAGAACAGTCCTCCAATGGCAGCGCAGGAGACAGACTTCCTATTACAGAGGCTGCCGTGGAAACAGGAAATTCTCCTGTGTGTACGGCACTCATCCCGCCTCTTCCTTGTCCCCTCCAAGGCAGCCAGAATAAATATCTTTTGTGGCCCCCGCGCTGGGAGCCACAAAAGATACATATGTCCAAATGACCAGGCGAGCCGTTCAAAACCAGAACATGGGCCGGATTGACCCCCCGAACGGACGTGTCTGGTTTAGATTGTCAGCAGGCCAAGTGATCAAAAACTTGTGATCTCAAATCTCTTACTCTGGAATCTGGCGGCCACTCTCCCATATAGGGGTTTAGAGAAGACAAATAAAACTGCTTGTGCCACAGAGCTAAAGCCCGCAGAATACTGTAAGTATTACGGTTTTAATGATCTGACTACGTTTTATGCCAACCAGTCTGGTCAGGTTTGGCATGGATCCGAGAACAGGATAGCCAGGTATAGCATTGATCAGATAGGAGTATGGTATTGATCTCAGAACTGGATGGCCAAGTATGGCATGGGCCCAAGTGATGGATGGCCATCCATCACTTGGGCCCATGCCATACTTGGCCATTAGTTTCTGGGATCAATACCATACTCCTCTCGGATCAATGGCATGGGCCCAAGAGATGGATGGCCACATATGGCATAGATCCCAGAGCTGGATGGCCAAGTATGGCATGGAGCCAAGAGCTGCATGATCTAATCCTTTTCTTGATGAGAGTGGATATCAAGAGTTTAACTTAGTGTTGTGCATTAAAATAAGAGATTAGGTTAAACGTCAATTGAAGTTTGATTCAAATAAATAATATACTTTAGATACACTGAGAATACAGCAAAATGGTAAATATCTTTGGTATGGAACCTATTTTAATTCAGGATGGTTGCCCTTTGTGGGAAACCAGGGTTTTCTCTGCAGTGGTCCGATGCCTCCTGCTTAGTAAGACCTCTCCGAACATAAAAATTAATGCACTCTGCTGATTGTACTCTGAGTAAGCAGGGGCGTATTCCTATTTTTATATCCATCTCTACTGGCTCCTAAAGAGGAAATAAACACTGGTTTTTTTTTTCCGTACCTGTAAAGTAAAGGCATAATGTGCTAGTATGCATTGCAGCGGTTCCTTCAGAGCGCATGCACTGATGACTCTGCGCAGTATACAGTAAGTATCTCCTAAACTGCGTACGTTTAGGAGATATTTACAGTATCTATAGGTAAGTCTTATTCTCGGCTTACCTATAGGTACAGAGAATACATGAAGATTTACTTCCTCTTTAATGCATCCGAATTCTTTCAAAGTAAGAAACATGATACAAGCTACAACTAATAAAAAATATATTTTATATTTTTAGATGATGCCGTATACTTGCCAGATGCGGAGGAAAGAATGGAATATGTCCTAAATGACACTGGATACATCTATGTGGGCTCAAGCTCTAACATTACTGCTAGGCCATGGAATTTTGGGCAGGTATGGATCCTTGGTTGTATACTGTGAAAATTAGCTTAAAATGAATAAGCATGCAATCAGGTGATATTTGTACATTAAATTATTTCATGTTTATGGCAAGGTCAAATGTATATTTTAATAAAATATTATAATTAGAATGTAACTATATTTATAATATTATAATGGGGTATCAGTAAAAAACTAGTAAGTGGTAGGAGGTGAGAGATTTAAATATCCATTCATTAGGGTGGCTGTGATTTCCAGCAACAGCTGAGCCACTCCTATACTGTGCATACTCAATTCAGATTTGGTGCCCACCAAATCCAGCCTACCAGTGCAGTGCCCACGATTGGAAATTCAATTCCGACAACAAAGTTTTGTTGGCGGAAAATTTGAGAACCTGCAAGCCAACATTTGTTGGCGGAAAGTCCGACAACAAATGTTTGATGGAGCATACACACGGTTGGACGGCCAACAAGCTCATATCCAACATTTGTTTCGGAAAATCCGATCGTGTGTACGGGGCATAAGGCTCCATTCACACCTAAGCGTAGCGATTTTTCTGGTGTTTTTCTGGCATTTTTTAAAAGCATTTTTGCAGCTGTTTACAAGGTTTTTAAAGTGTTTAAGTGTATTACAAGCGTTTTACAGCTTCAGACATTTTTGTTTAGCCAATAGAAAGTACTAGGGGAAGGAGAGGAAATTAGGGGTGGTCTTTGAGCAGAAGATGGTCGTAAAAAAAAAAGAAGCTCATGTACATTTTTGAACTTCGGGCATTTTGCTTCAGGCGACAGAACGCTCAGATGTGAACAGGGGCCATTGAAATGAATGGGATTTGGCTTGTTGAGCATTTTAGAGCTACAAGCTTCAAGCAGAAAATAGCTCATGTGTGAACAGGGCCTAATACATTGACTGGGAGCGACTACTATAAATAGTATGCTAGTGTGAAACGCAGTTCTAGCGAACTTTTTTACTCTTTCTTTTCTTTATAGAGAATCGTGTTCTTGAATATTTCAGGCTGCTATCCTTACCACTGAAATTAACTCTAATATATGAGGCTAATATAAAACATACTGGTACTTACACTGGTTGAGTAAAAAAAAAAAATAATGTAATGATACTTTCATGAATACTCTCCAAAGACATGCTGGTAGGTTAATTGGCTTCTGTCTAAATTGGCCGCAGTATATGAATGTGAGTTAGGGACCTTAGAGTCTAAGCTCCTTGAGGGTAGAGACCGATGTGAATGTATAATGTATATGTAAAGTGCTGCATAAATTGACGGCGCTATATAAGTAACTTAAATAATAATAATAATGTATACAGTAACTGTGCTAATGGATTTGTTCTATATCTGCATGGAATTCTGTTTTACAATGTAAGCAGATAGATTCTGTTAAAATAATCTTTAGAAAAAGAAACATAAGACCCTCCTTGTTTTCCAGTTCATGTAAAGATAATCTAAGCGGTCAAACATGCACGGGCACAAGTTAATAGGTGGAGTTACTAAGGTGAAAGTCTGTATATTTTTACCCACTTTAAAATTATGCATTTTTGTTTCCATACTTTTTATTATGTTTTTATACATTTAACAAAACAGAACCCCCACGAGGGGGAAAAAAGTAGACAGACACTTGGGTACAGATTCCCTTCATGGGTCAGAGGTCTTCAAACTTCGACTGGGTGTTATTGAAGGTACACAAGAGTTTATCATTATTCATCATCCAGTTTAGTTTTTGAGTAACGTATTCAAGTGAGACCACCGACTGGTTTCAATACCTATCAATGGCAATTCTAGTTGTCAGGATAATGTAGGACAGTGTTTTTCAACCTTTTACGGTGAAGTATCCCCGCAGGTCTAAAAAAATGTACTAAGTACCCCTGTCTCGAGAAAGTAATTTCTATTGTTTGGGTGTCATGGTTTCTGTGTGTGTGTAATGTCAGTATGTGTTTGTGATGATTTCTATGTGTGTGTTTGTGATGGTTTTTGTTCGTGTGCAATATTGTTGTATGTGTGCGTGCTGTAAACACGCACATAATCCGAAATTAACATACAGGTAGACACATGCACGCACATGCAGCCTATCAGTGCAGTGCCCACCAAATGCAGCCTTATCAGTGCCCACCAAAGTCTGCCTACCAGTGCAGTGCCCACCAAATGCAGCCTACCAGTGCCCTTCAAATGCAGCCTACCAGTGCCCATCAGATGCAGCCTACCAGTGCCCACCAAATGCAGCCTACCAGAGCAGTGCCCATCAAATGCAGCCTACCAGTGCAGTACCCATCAAATGCATCCTACCAGTGCAGTGTCCACCAAATGCAGTTTATTAGTGCACATTAGACACATGCACGCACATGCAGCCTACCAGTGCAGTGCCCACCAAATGCAGCCTACCAGTGCAGTGGCCCTAAATTCAGCCTACCAGTGCCCATCAAAATGCAGCGTACCAGTGCCCACTAAATGCAGCCTACCAGTGCCCATCAAATGCAGCCCTACAAGTGCCCACCAAATGCAGCCTACTAGTGCAGTGTCCATCAAATGCAGCCTGCCAGTGCCCACCAAATGCACCAAATGCAGCCTACCAGTGCCCATCAAATGCAACCTACCAGTGCAGTGTCTACCAAATGCAGCCTACCATTGCCCACCAAATGCAGCCTACCAGTGCAGTGCCCACCAAATGCAGCCCTACCAGTGCCCACCAAATGCAGCCTACCGGTGCCCACCAAATGCAGCCTACCAGTGTCCATCAAATGCAGCCTACCAGTGCCCACCGAATGCAGCTTATCAGTGCCCAATGCAGCTTATCAGTGCCCACCAAATGCAGCTTATCAGTGCCCATCAAATACAGTCTAACAGTGCAGTGCCCATCAAATGCAGCCTACCAATGCCCACCAAATGCAGCTTATCAGTGCCCACCAAATGCAGCTTGCCAGTCCCCATCAAATGCACCCTACCAGTGCAGTGCCCACCAAATGCAGCCTACCAGTACCCATCAAAATGCAGCCTACCAGTGCCCATCAAATGCAGCCCTAGCAGTGCTCACCAAATGCAGCCTACCAGTACAGGGCCCACCAAATTCAGCCTACCAGTGCCCATCAAATGCAGCCTGCCAGTGCCCATCAAATGCAGCTTACCAGTGCCCATCAAATGTAGCCTAGCAGTGCCCATCAAATGCAGCCTACCAATGCCCATCAGATGCAGCCTACCAGTGCCCACCAAATGCAGCCTAACAGCGCAGTGCCCATCAAATGCAGCCTACCAGTGCAGTACCCATCAAATGCATGCTATCAGTGCAGTGTCCACCAAATACAGTTTATTAGTGCCCACCAAAAGCAGCTGCACATTGCACATTAGAACAGTAATAAGGAGAGCCGAAACGCGTCAGTTTATTGTTTTATTGTCACTCTGACGTACCAATAAACGTCACTTCAAGGATTACAGTTTTGCCGGCTCTCCTTATTACTGTTGCATTGGAGTGTGTTGGGACACATCGAGCCTCGGCACCTGTGAGTGGACCTGGTGTATGGATTAAGTTGTCCCTGCAGAGAGTGCTGTTACCTTTCTTCTTTTCCACATTGCACATTAGACACATGCATGCACATGCAGCCTACCAGTGCAGTGCCCACCAAATGCAGCCTACCAGTGCCCACCAAATGCAGCCTACCAGTGCAGTGGCCACCAAATGCAGCCTACCAGTGCCCATCAAAATGCAGCCTACCAGTGCCCACCAAATGCAGTCTACCAGTGCCCATCAAATGCAGCCCTACAAGTGCCCACCAAATGCAGCCTACTAGTGCAGTGTCCACCAAATGCAGCCTGCCAGTGCCCACCAAATGCAGCCTACCAGTGCCCCTACCAGTGCCCACCAAATGCAGCCTACCAGTGGCCATCAAATGCAGCCTACCAGTGCAGTGTCCACCAAATGCAGCCTACCAGTGCCCATCAAATGCATCCTACCAGTGCCCACCAAATGCAGCCTGCCAGTGCAGTGTCCACCAAATGCAGCCTTCCAGTGCCCACCAAATGCAGCCTACCAGTGCAGTGCCCACCAAATGCAGCCTACCAGTACCCACCAAATGCAGCCTACCAGTGCCCTCCAAATGCAGTCTACCAGTGCAGTGCCCACCAAAGGCAGCCTACAAGTGCCCATCAAATGCAGCCTACCAGTGCCCACCAAATGCAGCCTACCAATGCCCACCAAATGCAGCCTACCAGTGCAGTGCCCACAAAATGCAGCCTACCAGTGCCCACCAAATGCAGCTTATTAGTGCCCAATGCAGCTTATCAGTGCCCACCAAATGCAGCTTATCAGTGCCCATCAAATACAGTCTAACAGTGCAGTGCCCATCAAATGCAGCCTACCAATGCCCACCAAATGCAGCTTATCAGTGCCCACCAAATGCAGCTTACCAGTCCCCATCAAATGCACCCTACCAGTGCCCATCAAATGCACCCTACCAGTGCAGTGCCCACCAAATGCAGCCTACCAGTACCCATCAAAATGCAGCCTACTAGTGCGCACCAAATGCAGCCTACCAGTGCCCATCAAATGCAGCCCTAGCAGTGCTCACCAAATGCAGCCTACCAGTGCAGGGCCCACCAAATGCAGCCTACCAGTGCCCATCAAATGCAGCCTGCCAGTGCCCATCAAATGCAGCTACTAGTGCAGTGCCCATCAAATGCAACCTACCAGTGCAGTGCCTACCAAATACAGCCTACCAGTGCAGTGCCCACCAAACGCAGCCTACCAGTGCCCACCAAATGCAGCCTACCAGTGCCCATCAAATGCAGCCTACCAGTGCCTGGATCATGATCTCTTGCTGTGTCACAGAGGACTGCCCAGGTTTGAATCCAGGAACAACGTTCCTGTGTGACTTGAGCCCTGCTTATGGTGGCGCCGGCTCTGAGCGACGTACCCCCTGCCCTTGGTGCACATGCCCCCAGGGGTACGCATACCACAGGTTGAGATACCCTGATGTAGGATATAGGTTTTTCATGGTTTTTGGGATCCTCAATATCTAGTTTCTGAAGAAGAGCAATTTCAGGTTTTCTGGGGACGTTCACCTGTGTCACTGAGTGTATTAGAGTAAAGATCCTTATTCTAAAATCAAAAGATTTTGGGGCATTGCCACCAAATGTGGAACATGGTTTCCAGTTGTCCACATCACCTAAAGCAAGAAGAGGAAGCTTGTGGGCATATTTTAGCAACTCTGGTTGGGACCATGTACCGCCTTAACAGCGCTTTATAATCAGATTCAATCAGAGTTGTGTTTACAGCTACTTTGGCCAGATTATTTGCTACTTCTTGCCATTAAGGCTTAGTTCGCACTGCCGCTACTTGGGATCCTACTTGTGAGATCACAAGTCGCGTGACATGTGAAATCCCATGTTAGTCAATGAGAGCTGTCTTAATTAGCACTACAAAGGTTCCTGTACTACTTTAAGGCAACATCTATTCGACTTCTATTCTCTTCTATTCTATACATCTATTAGTAGTATAGTAGTGACTTTGAGGTTTCGGCAATGTGAACCAAGCCTTAATTATACATTTTTAAAGTTTTTTAAGACCTCTTTCACACAGGTGGTCAGGGGGTAATAAAAACAGGCAGTTGAGCGTGGTTATGCCCCCCTAACTATCTGCCTAGAACCTGCCATTTAGCAGGAGGGGCTGTTGACATTAATTTGTGTCAAGGCCGCTGCAAATTTACCATGGCTTGTTGAGTTGACAGCAGCACCTGTACAATGCATGCATTCAAGTCAATAAAACTGCATGCCTGGCTCACAGGTACAGTGCATTAATTCCAGTGATAATTGTCATTTGCCCAAAAAAGAAAACTAAGAATGATAGCAAAAAAAAAAGACCAAGTGGTTCAAGTCTGCCCCAATTCTATTTTTATTTATATCTGTTTTTGTTCATTTTTGTTTTGTTTTTGGGATTTTTTTTGCCTGAGTATAGATCTATGTTTGTCCCAAGTATGTTTGAATTCATTTACTGTTGACTGATGCACTACTTTTGCCGGAAGTCTGTACCAACCACCAACTACTCTTTTGGGTAAAATAATACTTTCTAAGATCAGTTTTGAATTGCTAATTTAAAGTCATGTCTCTGTGTTCTTGATCTTGGCTTCATATTGAAAATACTCCTCTTCTGAACCTTATTTACCTCCCTTAATGTATTTTTTTTTTCTTTGTAATTCCTTTATTTTCCAAAAATAAATGTTACAGTTCAGTAGACAAAATGTAAGATATCATACAGCTTATGGGTTTACAGTAAAAACCATAGTGGAGATAAGTCATTAACAGAGTAATTGGTTATTTCGATACTATATAGTAACATTTCTCCTGATTGCACGATCTATGGAGCATATATGAAACAGAAAAAAAACAAAAGAAAAGGGTCATACTAGGTAACTGATCGACTATAAAACCGGGGAGGTTTCCTAAGCGTAACCCTGATTACCAGTTAAATCGTGCACCATTCATGTCCAAATGATGAAGGAAAAACTCTCCTCACACCAGGGGTGAGAACTTCCTATAAAGTCAACAGAGTTTAGCCATGGGATACTGCCAAAGTGCAATGCACACCATGATATGCAACATATCTGAGTAGACCTTCCCATCACTGGAAAAAGATGCAAAATGGGGTAAAGTAACAAAAGAGGAAAAAGGGAGTAGAGGGTAGGAACAAGTGGGGAATAGAGGTGGTGCATATAAGGGAGAAGCAAGGGTGGAGAGGAAAGGGGAAGAAGGAGGAGATACAGATGGAGGCTGAGGACGGTGGCCGGGTCCCCCGTTCAGGCGGCGCCCCCCACCGGGGGTCATTCAGTCAGTGCCACCTCACGGAGGTAATCCTCAGAGTAAATGAAGTGTTGCCAGGGACGCCACGTCTCACGAAAGGCCTCCTCCCTACCGTGTAAAGTTCCCTTAATGTATTTAAGGCCGGGTTCACATATGAGTTGCATGCGGCTCGCAGCAGGGGTCCAGTGCGTACTGGTTCACTGTTTCAGGTCCGATTTCAGACCAAATTTTGGGCTGAATTCGCACCTGAAACAGACCAAAAGATGCACAAGACCCACTGCGGAGATATGTGAACCGGTTCCATAGAGAGCCGGTCAAAATCTCCTGCTATTTTGGATGCGAATTGGATGCGGAGGTCCCAATTTGCATCCAAATCGCAATGGTGTGAACCCAGCCTCAAAGAGGTTGTAAACCCTCGCCATTTTTCACCTTAATGCATTCGATGCATTAAGGTGAAAAACCTTCTTTACTGCAGGAGTGCCCCCGAGCCCCCCCTTATACTTACCTGAGCCCCGTAATTCCCACGATGGGAATGAGCACACCAGCTGCGGCCGGTGTCTTGTGTCCTGATTGGATAGATTGATAGCAGCGCAGCCATTGGCTCCCGCTGCTGTCAATCAAATCCAATGACATGGGCGCCGGGTGGCGAAGCCGAGTTCTGCTGTCTGTGCCAATGGACTCAGCAGCAGGACACAAGAGCGCGCCCACACGGTGTCCAGTAGGAGAGCACTTCTCCGACGGGACACTCGAGAAGAGGAGAAGCCAGGAGCACCACGGAGGGACCCCAGAAGAGGAGATGCACTCTGTACATATTCAATTGCACAGCGGAGGTAAGTATAACATGTTTGTTTTAAAAAAAAACCTGAACCTTTACAACCGGTTTAAGGTTTTAATCATGTCTCCCCTTTCCCTTCTTTCCTCCAGACTGTACATATTAAGTTATTGAGGTATCTCCAGTTTTGTTTTATCCCTCAGTTCCTTCCCCCCTATGGGCATTATTCTACATGCAGAAACATTGAACTGCAGTTTCCATTGCTTTGACCAATCTTCCAGCAACGCCAAATCATATTCCATATTACAGACACCTCCAGAGATGTCAACCCTATTGCACACCTTTGTATCATCAGCAAACAGAATTACCTCTTGCTGATCACTGATAGTAAATACACTGAGTGGACGGCAGGTGTAGGCTCGCCAATGTACATGTAGCACGAGTTTGCCAGCAGATTTTAGGCAATGATTTCACATCTGAAACCTGCTGATCGATGGTGTCCAATCACACACAGAGTTCTGTGTGTTTATAAACACACAGACCTCTATGTACAGAGAACAGCAGTCTGACTGTTTCTTCTCCCTGAAAAGCAGCACATATTACGCACATTACACTTGTTAGGCACACAGTTAACCCCTTGATTACCCCTTGATGTTTACCCCTTCCCAGTCAGTGTCATTACTACACTGCCCAATGTACAGTTTATCACTGATCACTGTATTAGTGTCACTATCGACATCAGTGTCAGTTAGTTAGTGATCCTCCCAGCCAGGATCTGTTAGCGCCAGATTGCCCTCCACGCTATCACAGATACACTATAAGTCGCTACAGTATAGCATTTATAGCTTTATATACCATAGTTTGTAGATCTTATAACTTTTGCACAAACCAATTAATATGCAAATTTTTTTTTGCCAAAATGCAGAATGCATTTTGACCTAAATGTGTAAAGATTTTTTTTTTATTGGATATGTTTTATAACTGAAAGTAGAAAATATTGTTTTTTTTTTCAAAATGTTTTATTTTTGACTTTATATATTAAAAAATAAAAAAAACCCAGTGGTGATCAAATACCACCAAAAGAAGGCTTTATTTGTGGGAAAAAAAATGATAAAAATTTAATTTAAGTACAGTGTTGAATGCCCAGCAATTGCCAGCTAAAGTAGCGCAGTGCTAAATAGCAAAACATACTCTGGTCATAAAGGGGGTAAAACCTTCCGGTGGTCAAGTGGTTAAACAGAGCAAGACCTAATACAGAGCCTTGTGGTACAACACTAGTGGCTGGTCTCCGTTCCAAATGAACCCCATTCTGTTGTCTATACTTTAGCCAACTGCTTATCCACTGAGCCACCCAAGGGTTAAGTCCTAGCTTGTACAACTTTTTTATTAGGTCGAGAGGAGGGGGGCCTGCAGAAAAAACAGGCATTTGAGGCACCCTCCTAAACAGAACCCCTGACAGCAGCCACTTAACCACACTCTGAAAAGCGATCCATCACAAATCGATTTTCAGAGAATGCACAAGTGCAAGCTTCAGCCAAGGCTGTAATATGATTTCTATATAAGGCTAAATTGGATATTTGAAAGGATGAAGATAAAATTAGAACTGCGTCCACAATATTAAAATGAGATTATTAGTTAATACCGTGGCTAATAGTATTTGTCTTTATTTCCAGCATGAAGTTGATGTACTGGACTGTTGCATGTATCTTCTTGAGAAAAGTGATCTCAAAGCTTCAGCAAAAAAGGACCCGGTCGTTCTGTCAAGAAAATTCTCTGCTTTAGTAAGTTTTATGCCACATATGATGGATCATATAACTTCATCTATTAAAGCATATACATATATAGTTGGACAATTTCCAGAAACAGAACATTACTCCCAGTCCCTAGTATTAGTAAGAAGATTCTAAAAAGGGAGACATGGCTCTCTCAAAGAGATAGTGGGATTTTAAAGGGAGATAATGTATCTATTTAGAGGTGAGCAATACCGACAATGGTTATTATAAAAATATAAATTTTATTGAGACAAACAAATAAAAGACAGTACAGTCTAATGACAATCAAAATACATAGATTACAACTTATTATATGAAATCAATTTGCCTAAGTATGCAGGAGCAGCCAACATGTTTCGCTTATCGCTTCATCAGGGCACTACATGCATTACTGATTTCATCTGGTCTGATAAAAGAAAGTGAACCACTAAACCGCACCACTGCACAGCCATACACCCATTATAGGACCACCTGGTACTGATTTCCCGTGGATGTCAGGTCCGATTGGGCTAAGCCGGTAGGGAAATTGGACCGTGTGTGTATTGTTGAAAAAAATGGTAATCTTATGAATAATATGGATAAGATTATCCTAAGGAGATGATAGAACAGCGGTGTGGAAGTTGCCACATCGCTATAGGTTTAAGATGCGCATATAAAGGCGATATAAAGCCAATATAAAGGAATAGTAGTGGTAAAAAAGCGCATGTGGGTTTAACCAATAATTTTTTTTTGTACAATTCTCTTTTAAGGGGGCGTGGCAGGTGGTGCGTCCTCTGCCTGCATACTTTTTCTAATAGGTGTCCCTCATTCCCATTCCAGAAAGTTGGGAGGTATGATATAGTGATGTGGAAGAAGGCTATAAAATGAACATGTTTTTTTGCCCTGCATGTTTACAATTTCTGTTTAACTACAGAGATGTTAAAGGAAACTAGAAAATACACTGAGAAGGAAAAAGCATTTCCTCAAGAAGGAAAGCATTACATTTTTGCCACTTTATAAATGAGTCTTGGTCTAATTTCCATAGAAAATGGGAGTAATGTGATTGTTAAGAGCAGAGCGACTTTAGTGACAAAAAAGACGGATTTAAGAAAAAAGAAAACATTGGTAATAACGGGGTATAATGGGAATAATTTACTAAAGGCAAACAGGCTGTACATTTTGCAAGGGAAGTTGTACTTTACAAGGGAGTTTTCGTTTATTTATTTATTCATTTATTACAGGTATTTATATAGTGCCAATAATTCACGCAGTGCTTCACATATATATTGTACATTCAGTCCCTGTCCTCAAAGAGCTTACAATCTAAGATCCGCAACTCACTTTCATACATACACATACTAGGGTCAATTTAGACAATTAGACAATTTAGACAAAAGCCAATTAACCTACTGGCATGTCTTTGGAGCTTGGGAGAAAACCGGAGTACCCGGGGAAACCCACGCAGGCACAGGGGGAACATGCAACTCCAGGCAGGTAGTGCCGTGGTTCATCAGAGTTTATTGAATGAAAGTGAAGCTCTGCTGACTTCTATTGTCCAATCATGTGCAAGAAAAAAATGTTTGTTTTTTAAATTTTCCTTGCATGTATTTGGGTATTCTTTGCAATGTGAAATTTGCTCACAAGCTCTGGGGAAAATTGACTTGCAAAGTACAACTGCCTACATGCCTTTAGTAAATCAACCCCATAAAGTATAAAGCTCAGTCCACATCCAATTAGAATACCTTAGTCATCTCACTACAGTAACCTGACTTATTTCTTTTGATAGTGCACTACCTTTATTGGTACTGATTTGCCTGCCTATGATTGCCTGTGTGCTTTCAAGACTGCCTTATTCTTTACACTGCCTTATAGGATGAAATTGATTACTGATTCAAAATTTCATTAGTAATAAAAATATATATTTTCCCTAAAGGTGAATTCCAATGACGATAATGGAGTGCTGACAGGTAATTGGTCAGGGAACTATTCAGGAGGTGTTTCCCCCACTGCCTGGACAGGAAGTAGCGCCATCCTACAGCAGTACTACAAAACCAAAAGGCCTGTTTATTTTGGACAATGCTGGGTATTTTCTGGAGTTTTAACAACAGGTAGGTAACAAAAACAATCTTCCAATTCTAAATATTATTTTTTTTGGTCCAAAAGGTTCTAATATTCATTTCCATAGCTAAATTGTTGGTGCCCCCAAAAGTGATATTTAGGTTACAGCGAGTTACCTTCTGACGTCTTATTTATTTTGAATACTTCAACAGCCAGATCTCACTGCTGTCATTACTAACTATATCCTTGTTTATCTGAGGATTTGGGTTGTTCCTGCTGACCTTTTTTGTTCTGATTCCTTCTATGGCATGTTTCATAATTTAATAGGAATATGAAACCCAGCAGGGAAAATGGCAGTTCCTCATAATGATCACAGCAGGTGTGCAGACCCATTTACTCAACACAAAGGTCTCATTAATACAGATCCTGAAGCATATTAAGACCGGTCAGGTGGTGGTTTAATGCACAAGAATCTACCAAAAACTTTTCAGTGAACAGATCATTTAAAAAATGGCATAATTATGAGAATGTATATATATAATGTTCTTCCTGGTTTGTGTGGACAATAGTTTAAAATATTTCTTTGAGAAAAAGAACATGTCTGACAGAACATTATGTAATAGATTGCATAAAAAAAATCTAGATCTTAGAACACATTACTGTATAAGCCATAACATATCATTCAGTAGAGGTACAAAGGAATTCACTGAACATAGTGGACAGCTTTAGTTTGTATTTTTACAAGTAAGAAGCTAAAACTGACCATATAAACATTAATTCTCTGTACATTCGATGACTTGACAAATGTCATTCAAAAGTACTTCAAAATGTAATTTGCTTTTAATATTACATTTTGGAAAAATGTACTTTCCTGAACGAAAACCACATATATTGATAGAATTTAATAAATTGAGAAAAATTCTCCATCCCATCGTAGATTAAAAATTAACATAGTTTTGACTCCACTAACCATTAGAAAATCAAACAAACATTCTTAAAATAAAAACTCAATTAAATTCTACTAGTGTATGTCCTGCTTAAGTGATTATTCCTCAGCCAATTCAGCCTCAGGCCTGTTCACACCATGTCTATTGAACTGTGGTTTTTCTATACACCACCACGTTTAGATATAAGTGCTTCTTCACATTTAGATATAAGTGCTTATGGCAATGTGACCATATGTGTTAAACATTACTTTCTCATAACACATAGGGTGGACCCAATACATGAGGTCTAGATCACACCATGTCCATTGAGCTTGAGTTTTATGCACACCACCACACATCTATAGTGTGAACAATTGTTTACTATGTGCCATGTACACACCATAGATGTGTGGTGGTGTGCATAAAACTCAAGCTCAATGGACATGGTGTGATCTAGACCTCATGTATTGGGTCCACCCTATGTGTTATGAGAAAGTAATGTTTAACACATATGGTCACATTGCCATAAGCAGTTATATCTAAATGTGAAGAGCCTTGTCTTTTGGTGCTTCAAAAAATTTCAGGACAAAATAGATACATGTGTGAAGATTGTGTGGCTCCGTTTTTCATTCTGTAGCCAGTCAGTTGCCAGTTGATCACTAGAAAGGTTTCTTTATAAAAGCAAAATAGGAAGGAGCCTTATTTGAGGTTATCATTGCCCTGTGTATAAGCATGTAACCATACAAAAGACTTAAGCCAGCCATAGACGGTTCATATCTCGCCAGGTTCAGCTTACAAACATTCTCGTAAGACAGAGTACAACTTCCCATGATGATGTAATGAATTGTATTGTATTGCAATGTATTCTTTCATTTCTGAGCATGCGCAGTCTTGTTCACTCCTTTTTTTTACAGACGAACACTATACATATTAAACGAACATTGTTTGTTCTGTTATCGTATGAGAAAAATTTTCATTTTTGTCCCTTCGGATAATTTCGCATTAACTGTCATCATCGGCTCTCGAAAGATGTGTACTAACAATCAGATTATCGTACGATCGATCCGGAAGCAATATTGTTTGTCCGATTTTCTCGTTGTGTGTACTAGGCATAACTGTACACAGTTGTTGGTAGATGTTTTTGCTCTAACACAGCCTTTCTCAATCTTTTTAAAATGAAAGAACCCTTAAAATAATTTTTGGGCTTCTGGGAACCCTGCTAATAATTATTATGTTTACAGCTCACAATAAATTAGTCTGATGGTCATTGGGAAGAATGCACCTTACATTTGTGGTCGTTGGGATGAATTCCCCACTTACAGTTAGCTAAAAAAGTTATTAGTGTCAGTGGTTACTCATCTGAGAGGCAGAAATAGCCTTTTGCCTGAGGAACCCCTTGCAACCTCTGAAGGAACCCTGGTTGACAAACCTTGCTCTAACAGATCACAGTTCAATGAAAATATAAATGAGTGTGTATGGTCTTTACAATTACATTTCACATCTTTACTAAAATTTTGCTCCCTTCTCTAGTTATGCGAAGCTTAGGAATCCCAGCGAGAAGTGTCACTAATTTTAACTCAGCTCATGACACTGAAGAGAATCTGAAAATTGATTATTACCAGAATGAACAAGGAGAAACAATAGATGATATTTCAAGTGATTCTGTATGGTAGGTGGCTTCTTCCCATAGAATATTAACCAAAACAGGTCCTAAATGAGCCTGCGTTTTTTATTACATACAGTGGGGATTTTGTAAGTTTGACCACTTACAAAGAAATGAAGGGTTTGTAATTTTTATCATAGGTGTATATTAAATGATATAGAACAGAATATCAACCAAAAATCCAGAAAAAAACACGTGATTCAAATGTTATAAATTGAGTTGTAGTTCAGTAAGTAAAATAAGTATTTAATCCCTACCAACCAGCAATAATTTTGTCTCCCACACACTGGCTACAGTAATTGCTCATGTGGTATACAGATTAGTCCTGCCAATTTAAGAAGATGCACCTAACGACAACTTATGTGTATAAAAGACACCAGTCCACAGAACCTCTGCCTTTCATTCAAACCCACCAATATGGGCAAGACCAAAGAGCTGTCAAAGGATGTCAGGGACAAGATTGTAGACCTACACAAGGCTGGAATGGGCTACAAGACCATCAGCAAGAAGCTTGGTAAGGAGCCAAATGTTCGAGAGATTATTCGCAAATGGAAGAAATACAAAATAACTATCAATCGCCCTTGGTCTGGAGCTCCATGCAAGATTTCACCTCATGGGGTAAGGATGATCATGAGAAAAGTGAAGGATCAGTCCAGAACTACATGGGAGGAGCTTGTGAATGATCTCAAGGCAGTTGTGACCACACAAACTATTGGTAACACAATACGACAAGACCATCAGCAAGAAGCTTGGTAAGGAGAAAAACGTTCAAGTAATTATTCGCAAATGGAAGAAATAAAAAAATAATCATCAATTGCCCTCGATCTGGAGCTCCGTGCAAGATTTCACCTCATGGGGTAAGGATGATCATGAGAAAAGTGAGGGATCAGACCAGAACTACATGGGAGGAGCTTGTGAATGATCTCAAGGCTGTTGTGACCACACAAACTATTGGTAACACAATACGCTGCTATTATTTGAAATCCCACAGCACCCGCAAGGTCCCCCTCCTCAAGGCCAGTTTGAAGTTTGCCAGTGAACATCTAAATGATTCAGAGAAGGATTGGGAGAAAGTGCTTTGGTCAGATGAGACCAAAATTGAGCTATTTGGCATTAACTGGACTAGCCATGTTTGGAGGAAGAAAATTGTTGACTATGACCCTAAGAACACCATCACTACAGTCAAGCACGGATGTGTAAACATTATGCTTTAGGGCTGTTTCTCTGCTAAAGGTAATGGCCAACTTTGCCTCATTGAGGGGCCAATGAACGGGACCATGTATTGTAAAATCTTGGATGAGAACCTTCTTCCCTCAGCCAGAACACTGAAGATGGGTCATGGATGGGTCTTCCAGCATGACAATGACCCAAAAACATACCGCCAAGGCAACAAAGAAGTGGCTCAAGAAGAAGCACATTAAGCTCATGGAGTGGCCTAGCCAATCTCCAGAAACTGTATGGAGAGAGCTGAAACTGAGAGTTGCCAAGAGACAGCCAAGAAACCTTAAGGATTTAGAGAAGATCTGCAAAGAAGAGTGGACCAAAATCCCACCAGAGTTGTGTGTAAACCTGGTAACCAACTACAAGAAACATCTTACCTCTGTGCTTGCCAACAAGGGTTTTTCTGCCAAGTACTAAGTCATGTTTTGCTTGGGGATTAAATACTTATTTTACTCACTGAACTGCAGCTCAATTTATAACATTTGTATCCTCTGCTTTTTCAGGATATTTGGTTGATAGTCTGTCTCTATCATTTAAGATACACCTATGATAATAATTATAGACCTTTCATTTCTTTGTAAGTGGGCAAACTTGCAAAATCTGCAGGAGATCAAATAATTATTTTGCCCACTATATATATATATATATATATATATATATATAAAATTTATTGTTATTTATTTCAGGTACTTATATATAGCACCATCAATTTACGCAGTGCTTTACATATACATTGTACATTCACATCAGTCCCTACCCTCAAGGAGCTTACAATCTAAGGTCCCTAACTCACATTCATACATACTAGGGACAATTTAGACAGGATCCAATTAACCTACCAGCATCTCTTTGGAGTATATATATATTTTAACTAACTTGTGATGTACTACTGTTTTGATAATGCAAACAATTTTGTAGTAAAAAAAAATAAAACAAAATAAAAAGCACATCCTTATAACTAGCACTGCGTTGGAGCAAAAAACTTCTTCCCAAAAAAGTTCTCCCACTTAAAAAGATGAGAGAGGCCTGTAACTGTCATCATAGGTATACCTCAACCATGAGAGACAAAATGTGGAAACAAATCCAGACAATCACATTGTCTGATTTTTGAAAGAATTTATTTGCAAATTATGGTGGAAAAATAAGTATTTGGTCAATATCAAAAGTTCATCTCAATACTTTGTTATGTATCCTTTGTTGGCAATGACAGAGGTCAAATGTTTTTTGTAAGTCTTTACAAGTTTGTCACACACTGTTGCTGGTATGTTGGCCCATTCCTCCATGCAGATCTCCTCTAGAGCACTGATGTTTTGGGGCTGTCACTGGGCAACACGGACTTTCAACTCCCTCCAAAGGTTTTCTATGGGGCTGAGATCTGGAGACTGGCTAGGCCACTCCAGGACCTTGAAATGTTTCTTACGAAGCCACTCCTTCGTTGCCCAGGCGGTGTGTTTGGGATCATTGTCATGCTGAATGACCCAGCCATGTTTCATCTTCAATGCCCTTGCTGATGTGAGGAGGTTTGCACTCAAAATCTCAGGATATATGGCCCCATTCATTCTTTCATGTACACGGATCAGTCGTCCTGTTCCCTTTGCAGAGAAACAGCCCCAAAGCATGATGTTGCCACCCCCATGCTTCACAGTAGGTATGGTGTTCTTTGGTTGCAACTCAGCATTCTCTCTCCTCCAAACACGACGAGTTGTGTTTCTACCAAACAGTTCTACTTTGGTTTCATCTGACCCTATGATATTCTCCCAATCCTCTTCTGGATCATCCAAATGCTCTCTAGTAAACCTCAGACGAGCCCGGACATGTACTGGCTTAAGCAAGGGGGACACGTCTGGCACTGCAGGATTTGAGTCCCTGGCGGCGTAGTGTGTTACTGATGGTAGCCTTTGTTACGTTGGTCCCAGCTCTCTGCAGGTTATTCACTAGGTCCCCTTTGTGGTTCTGGGATTTTTGCTCACTGTTCTTGTGATCATTTTGACCCCACGGGGTGAGATCTTGCCTGGAGCCCCAGATCAAGGGAGATTATCAGTGATCTTGTATGTCTTCCATTTTCTAATTATTGCTCCCACAGTTGATTTCTTCACACCAAGCTGCTTGCTTATTGCAGATTCAGTCTTCCCAGCCTCGTGCAGGTCTACAATTTTCTTTCTGGTGTCCTTCGACAGCTCTTTGGTCTTCACCATAGTGGAGTTTGGAGTGTGACGGTTTGAGGTTGTGGAAAGGTTCTTTTATACTGATAACAAGTTCAAACAGGTGCCATTAATACAGGTAATGAGTGGAGGACAGAGGAGCCTCTTAAAGAAGAAGATACAGGTCTGTGAGAGCCAGAAATCTTTCTTGTTTGTAGGTGACCAAATACTTATTTTCCACCATAATTTGCAAATAAATTCTTTCAAAAATCAGACAATGTGATTGTCTGGATTTGTTTCCATATTTTGTCTCTCATAGTTGAGGTATACCTTATGATGACAATTACAGGCCTCTCTCATCTTTTTAAGTGGGAGAACTTGCACAATTGGTGGCTGACTAAATACTTTTTTGCCCCACTGTACTTGGTACTGATTTACTTAGGGCTCTTTCACACGGGCATGCTGGGGGGCAGTAAAATAAAGGCGGATGAGCTGTTTTACAGCCCACAGCTGCCCACCCAAATGCTAACATTAGAGCATGCCATAGCCAAGAATCTTTTGCTTCAGGGCCAGTGCATTTTTAACTTGGGCTGAAGGTTATCACAGGAGGCACCATTTGTAAAACTTGCCCATTAAGTTCAATTGGATTGTACTGCAGCCATGAGCCAAATTCTTGGCTTGCGGTTGCAGTGTGAATTTTTTTTATTACTACGAAGACCCCCTTTGGGTTGAAAGAAAGGCACACTTTCAGGAGGCAGCAGGATCACCTCCTGAATGCTTGCCAACCACTACTATACTGCCCTCTGAAAAGCGATCTATTGTGGTAAGCACTGCCGCCAGTGTGGAAGAAGCCTTAGCAGAACTTATAACATCTTTCTAATGATAAGGCCAGTGAGAAAAAGCTGCTCCATGTGGATGATTACAAAAATACAGTTTGTGCCACAAGATAGTCAGAATGGGCCTGATGTTAAAAAAGATCTGGGGGAGATTTTATCCTTCTTACCTTGAAGCTAAATTACTAGCAGATATAAAAGAAACAGTAATTGGAGGCATTTATTCATGTAAAATCATTTAGAGTATTTTAAAATGTATCTAGTACCCCAATGTAACCTAGTGTTTTTCCTGCAATCCAGTGTACATCAGAGCTCAAACTGGGGAAGGTGAGACAGCACTAGGGGCAAATAAAATGTGATGCATGTATATGTGTTGACAAAGACTATGCTGGCAGATATGATGACCTGATCAGTCTGATTCTATTCCTTCCCTGTCCACCTGCATGCTGAGTGCTGGGTGGTGACCAGACTGTATTGCTTCACTGCAGTAGAGAAAAGTCAGGTCACCAACCTGGCTGTGCTGTCTGGCAGGGCTGTGTAAATTTCAAGACAGAAAAACATATACAGTAGACATTTTAGCTGTGTATTTAGTTGTTTGCCTGGAGTTCAAGCCTGGACTCTTCAGTTTTCTTCTTTTCAACTTTTTAGCACAATAAAAGTGAAAGAGAATATTTGTCTGGCAGCAAGGACCCTCTACAGGCATTGCTCATAAAGCCCTATGTTGTAAGGACTTTGCTATGGGGTATGTTTGTGACAAAGGTTTAAATAATTTAACATATACATAGTAAAGGTATGGCGCTTGGTTCTAAATGATGATAAATAATAAAAATAATATTAGTAATTTAATGTAATATAAAAGTATTGTAACTATATAATTACTTAGATTATTTTTTTTGTTTTTATTACAATACTTTTATTACTGTACTGTCACATGTCACTTCTATCAAGTGACATGGACATTCATTGTACTGTTCATTTAAGCACAAGAGAATCCATTTATTTCTTACTGTTGAAATGTGTTCTGTAACCTTCACCTAACACACAGACACTTCTCCTACTAAACGCTCTCTACTCCCCCCTCCCTTTTCAAGGTTTAACTTTTGCAATTGTTCTATTCGCTAGTTTTTAATAATATATTTCTATTTGTTAGCTTTTAATAACATATTGCTATTTGTTACTTTTTAATAACATCTCACACCACCCCTTTCTTATCTATGTATAAAATAACATGTAATAATAAATTTTTCACTGAACGGACATTTTAAACACAGTGATTGAGTCCTGTGAATCTGTTCCTGCAGCTGCAGTATTAACTTTGTTTTAGAGTCCCAATCAGAAATCAGTCATATCAGTCTTGGCGAGTCATAACAGGAGTTTGGCAGAGTCTCCAGAAGGAACCGCGCTTCGATCGGGATCATCGGGAAACGCAGACCTCAAATGCCGGCTAGGTAAGCTGCCCTTAAGCTTGCTATATTTCTGCCTTTTCCTATGTATCCTATCTGTCGGTTCTCAAGGAAACCAGACCACTCTCGGACCTTTCTGGTTGGGTAACGTGTGTGTGTGAATGTGTTTGTGTCCCCCTTCACGGGTTGGACTGTGTGTGGATAGGGAAAATCCTCTGCAGTTCCCTGCGTTGACTCCTTGTGGGCGACCTGGGTCAGAGGCGCATGGTAGGGTCAGATAAAACTCACAGAGAAGAGAAGAGACGAGGAGGGTCTCTTAATGAGTGTTTTGTCTATTGTCATAAACCCCTTCTATCCACGTAGATAAGTGGAGACTATTCTTGTAAATCTGCAGATTTGCTGTACTATTTGTTTTAGAGGCAAGAGGGTATAGGCACAAGTAGAGAAGAGAGAAGACTGGCCAGTCATTATGGGCATTAAATTAATTAAGGGAATGAAGGGAGAGAGGCCTTCAGAAAATGCCCAGCGCAAGATGAGCGCTAGAGAATATATGAACCGAAGGTACGGTTCTGCCTATACTGAGCCCCTAGATAAATGGGTAGAATGGACAAAGGGAACAGCTAAACCTTTAAAATCTGAAGGGACTTTTGATTTAAAAGTATGGCAAACTTTTCTGCACGATTATGGCCCACTACTGTGCAGTGAAGGAACGTGGAGAATAGCTTGCACATGGGAGACAGAAGCTAAAGTAGCGAATCAAACTGGCTTGACGGAGATATTTAATAAAAGTACTGCCCAAATTTACTACGTTTGGCCAGAAGACTCTGTAGAGGAGGACCCCCCACCTTATGTGGCTGCCAGTTTGGCTTTAAGGGGACCACGCACAAAAGCAAAAGAATTAGATTACATGGAACACACAAAAGATGAGCTATGCAATATAGTAGAGAGCAGAGGTTTAACAGCCCCATATCAACCTACAAAGAGGGATTTGGCTCGTATCCTAGAAACAGATGATTGGCATAAATCAAAAGGCACATATGCAAACCTGGATCTCTCTGAACTTAAGGCTTTGGCCAGAGAAAGAGAGATAGAGTCTGAACTTCCAGAGCAAACCATAATTTCCAAATTGTGGCAGCAAGATGAAGAGAGAAGGAAGGGAGATGCCAGCCCTTCTGCCCCTGGCATAGAGAAATCTGTTGCAGTTTATCCTGTCAGAACCCAATTAGTTTTTGAAGGTGATGCTGTTGACAGTAAGTCTCAAATTAAATGGCATGTACCTTTTAGTCCCCAAGATATGAGAGCCATATTAGAAGGATTGGGAGATCCTAGAAAGAATCCAATTGGGTTTGCAAACAAACTTAGTGCTGCACAGGAAGCATATGAGGCTTCTGCTACTGACATTCATCAGCTTCTTATTAAAGCAGTGGGAAGCAACATGTCTGGCTATATACTTAAAGAATGTGGTGTAGACGTCAAAAATCTAGGTAAGATGGTTAGTGGACGGGAGGTTTGTGAGAAATTGAAGGAAAAATTGCCCCAAATATATGGACAAACCAGACATGCTGAATTTATGAATGCTAAGCAAGGGAAAGAGGAAGCAGCAGGGGCTTATTGGAGGCGGTTAAGTGAGATGGCTGAGGAAGCAGGCATTAAAATAGAGGAAGAGAAGGCGGGAGAAACTGCAAGTCCATCTACACAACTGGTGAAACAAAGGTTTCTTGATGGTTTAATACCCCAGTTGAAAGAAAAGTTGTTCACAGCAAGGCCTGAGGCAGGCAATATGTCTATTCGAGACGTCCTGCCTATCCTGTTGTCCATAGAAAACAGGATTAACCAAAAAGACAGCAAACCCAAGGTAATGTACATGGGGAAGCAGAGAGGAAAAGGAAGAGGTAGAGGCAAAGGCAATTTCAGAAATCATGGCAATCGGGGACCAATTATATGCTACAATTGTGATGGGGAAGGACACATAGCCAAATTCTGCCATCTTCCTGACCGTAGACTAGAAAAGAGCTTAGAGGCCCCTCATGCTGATCCCAGTTCTCTGCCAAAAGCAGTGGATCAGGCATAGGAAAATGGCATGCCAGTATCAATCATGTTAAATAGGGGAGACAATGGTCCCGAGGCCAGAGTAAAAGTATTTTTACAAGAACTCCCCTATCCTGGAGGAGAAACAGAATTAACCTGTTTAATTGATACTGGTGCAAGCCGAAGTGTTTTTAATCTAGAGGACTTACCTCCAGGATTATTATCTACAAATGTTATCTCTGGTGTTGGCCTAACCGGGACCTCTACTGATTTGGTTGAGTCCAAGCCACTTAAACTTAGGCTAGGACAGCAAACAGAAATTGTCACTAAAGTGTTAGTTTCAGACACAGTTCCTACCAATCTTTTGGGAGCTGACATTTTGAACCAAATTCTAGCAAACATAGACTACACTCCTACAGGAGTCCAAGTGGTCAGTAGTCTATCAGGAGAAGTTTTAAATTCTGCCTGTGGAGTATTTTTAATCCAAGACTCCACTCTGCCATTTCCACCAGAATTGAAAGTGATTCCCACTGAATTATGGGCCACCAGCAAATATGATGTAGGTCTGCTGGATTGCACCCCAGTCATGATAAAAATTAAACCAGGAGCCCATCTCCCACAGATTAAACAGTACCCACTGAGTATTGCTCAGACTGAGGGGATAAAGGATCAAATCACTCAACTGAAAGCAGCAGGGGTTGTTGTACCAATTAAGTCCCAGGTCAATACACCCCTGTTCCCAATTGCAAAGAAGCCAGACAAGAAGGGTGGGCAGGTGACATATCGCATGGTGCATGATTTGAGAGCCATTAACAATATAATAGAGGCAGATACCCCGATCGTGCCCAACCCCCGCACTTTACTAAGTGGAATACCTGCCTCCAGCACCTGCTTTACAGTGATTGATCTTGCAAATGCTTTCTTTTCGGTGCCCCTGCACCCAGATTGCTGGCACCTTTTTTCATTTACCCATGATGCCCAAAAGTTAGCATGGACAAGATTGCCCCAAGGCTGTGTGAGTAGCCCCTCTGAATATAATACTGCGTTAAAGCAAGTATTGGACCAATGGTCCCCCTCACACCCAAACACAGTTTTGCTTCAGTACATAGACGATTTGCTTATTTGTTCTGATACAAAGGACATTTGTAGCAGAGAAACAGTAAGCCTTCTCCTGTTTCTCTATAACAGTAACAACAAAGTTAGCAAAGATAAGCTACAATACTGCCAAGAGAAAGTGATCTTCCTGGGTCACTGCATTTCACATGGAATCCGTCACCTAACCCCAGATCGAGTTAAAACTCTACAAAACTTTGAAAAGCCAAAAAATGTACGGCAACTACGTGCCTTCCTGGGGTTAGTGGGATATTGTAGGGACTGGATTCCAAATGCATCAGAACTTATGGCTCCTCTATATGAGGCTACCACTAGAAACCCTTTCAAACTCACATGGGATAATGAATTGCAGATGAAGGAGCTTATTAAAATTTTGTCTGAAGCGCCCGCCATTGGACTTCCTGACTATACTAAGACTTTCTCGTTGTTCTGTCATGAAGTCAATGGATTTGCTGCAGGTGTACTCACCCAGCTACATGGAGACAAACAGAGGCCTGTGATGTATGTATCAGCCTCATTAGACCCTGTCATCAAAGGCTCCCCCAGTTGTATGCGAGCCATAGCAGCCTGCATTTTGCTGCTAGACAAAGTAACGGAGCTTGTACTAGATTCTGCTCTGATCCTGTATGTGCCACATGCAGTACAGGAAATCATGAATCAAGTAAATACTAGACATGTGTCTGCCAGTAGATTTGACAAGTACCAGTCTGCTCTTTTTGCTCCATCGAATTTAACAATCAAACGATGTGTTACTTTAAATCCGGCTACTCTTCTTCCTATAATTGATGAGGAAGATGCAACAAATGGTACTGATGTAGAACCTGAGAGTTTTTCTCATGATTGTATGGCTCTTATGGAGGTAGAAAGGGCCTCTGTCACACCAGCAAAAGATGAGCCCTTATCAGATTGTGACACACACTTATTCGTAGATGGTTCCAGATTTTACACTGACGATGGTCAGCCACACACAGGGTTTGCTGTAACCACTACAGACACCATTTTACATCAGGAAGCATTGAAACCCCAGATGTCAGCACAGGAAGCGGAGTTGTATGCTGTAGTCAAAGCATGTCATCTCCTAGAGAATCAAAGGGGAAATGTTTACACTGACAGCAGATATGCATTTGGAATAGCCCACGATTTTGGGCCTATCTGGAAAGCACGACACTTTCTGACTAGTGCAGGGAAGCCAGTGAGACATGCAAAACTCATAGAGCGGCTATTTGAGGCCTTTCAGAAACCAGCAGAAGTTGCCATCTTGAAGGTAAAAGGGCATGCAAGGGGAAGTGACATGACAGCCAGAGGAAATGCCTTAGCGGACCAAGCGGCAAAGGATGCTGCCCTTATGGCATTTGGAGTCACATCCACTGTAGGGGTCGCCCAGGTAGCGGGGGCAGATTCCCCTCATCAAGAGCAGTGGGATGTAGAAACTCTAATTCAGTTGCAGAACCAGGCCCCTGATGAAGAGAAGGATAAGTGGATCAAATGTAATGCTACCCAAAATCAGCAGGGCCTGTGGAGCGCTGACAACAGGTGGTGTCTACCCAGGAGTTTGTACCCAGTTTTAGCACAGCTGGCACATGGCGTCAGTCATCTTGCTAAGGGCGCGATGGTGGCACTTACTGACTGCTATTGGATAGCACCTGGATTTAGTGCATTTGCAGCCAGGTTTTGTGCTTCATGTCTCACTTGTGCTCTGTACAATGCAGGGAGGCCTGTTCATGTTCCCCAAAGGCATTCTCCAAAGCCAGATTTCCCTTTCCAAAGAATTCAAATAGACTACATTCAGATGCCCAGAATAGGCACCTATGAGTTTGCTTTAGTGTGTGTTGACATGTTTTCAGGTTGGCCCGAGAGCTGGCCAGTAGCCAAAGCAAATGCAAAAACAACAGCAAAGAAAATTTTGAATGAAATAGTTTGTAGATATGGAGTTCCTGAAACTATTGAGAGTGACAGAGGAACCCATTTTACTGGGGAAGTAATGAAAGAGGTAATGGAAGCACTTCACATACAGCAAGCTTTCCATACACCTTATCATCCACAAAGTAGTGGTAAAGTTGAGAGACTTAATGGAATTTTGAAAAACAGATGTGCAAAAATTAAAGCAGATACAGGAAAAGGATGGGTGGAAGCTTTGCCATTAGCCCTATATTCTGTAAGAACTACCCCTAAACAACCACATGGGCTGTCCCCCTATGAGATTTTATTTGGAGGGCCACCCAAAACAGGGCTATATTTTCCCCAACAGTTGCAGGCTTCTCACTCTAATCTGTTAGAATATGTTCAGATTTTGCAAAGAACATTGAATAAAATACATGAAGGTGTTTATAAATCTATCCCCGACCCAGATTCTGTTTCAGGTATTCACAGAATCCAACCAGGTGACTGGGTGGTGGTCAAGCGACACGTCAGAAAGCCACTAGAACCAAAATTTGACGGACCACATTTGGTGCTTTTGACAACCGGTTCTGCTGTCAAGTTGGAAGGAAAACCCACCTGGATTCACGCCAGTCACTGCAAGAAAATCCTGAAGTGATGATATCCTTTGAAAAAAAGATGATAATGTTTTTTTTCTTTTTGTTGTTTGTGAGAACTGAGACATGGAAAAATAACCCTTTCATCCAAATGTTAAAATTGTATGCAACCCATAGCAACGCTAGTAACTGCTGGGTGTGTTCTCATTTGCATCCCCAAACAGGAACAATACCCATGATAGCAATGCCTCTCAATTTCACTGATCTAAACAGGACCAGAATAAATGGCTTATACATAGTCTCCACAGCTAATGAGCACAGATCAGTAACTTTGATGGTTTCGAAACAGATAAACACTCCACAGATTTGTTTAAACATTACATGCCCGTTTAACACTAAATGTAGACGGTTGGGCAATTCAGATTGCACTGGAGCAAAAATTACAGTTTATGGAGGAAACTATGGTCAATATTATTATATCCCAGATCCAGAACTAAATAGAACCCTTTATAGTACAAATTGCTCACAGTTTCCAATATGTGAAAATATCGGTTTCCTGAGATTCCATGTTATTGCTTCCAGTTTTTTAGGAGCAGGCATACCGTCCATACGTAGAGGGTTATATTATATATGTGGAAATAAAGCTTATGCCTGGCTTCCTACTAATGTTACAGGTACATGTTATATTGGGAAGTTAGTACCTGCTTTGGCTGTTCGCAAAGATACAGTGCGACCAGATCAAAGTCCAGAATACCCTTTAGTGTTCAAAAGAGAGCTGTTCACTGAAGGTGACATGACATGGTCATGGTTCCCTTCCTGGACAGGATGGGGAATTGAAGCAATGAAAAGACTAAATAATTACACTAGAATTGTAGATGAGATTATTAACCTTACTACCACTGATATAGGTTTATTAAATGAAGAAATGGCTCAGCTTAAAAAAGTAGTATTAGAGCACAGATTAACGCTAAATTATCTCACTGCAGCTCAAGGTGGGATGTGTAAGATATTTCACACTGACTGTTGTATATACATTTCTGATAATGAGGACATTATTAAAGGGCATCTTGCTAAGATAAGAGAACTACAGAATAAGGCCAGAGATATTGCTAAAGATGGATGGAACCCCTTTCAGGGTTTAGGAGGTTTTGGTGATTTTTTATATGGCATAGCAACATGGTTACAGAAACTAGGCGCTTACATTGTGATGTTTCTATTTCTCATGTTTGTTATTTACTTCCTCATCAGGCTATGCCTCTGTGTGACTACCCGCTGTACCAACAAATGTACCACCAGCCCTGATGAACCCATTATTGTGAGAAAGCTAGGAGAGAGCTGAACAGGACGCCGTCTCTCTGCGCCAATGTAACAGGAGTTACCAGCAATCGGCTGAACGTAACGCGGAGAAGAATGGTGTCAAATAAACAAAAGGGGGGAAATGACATGGACATTCATTGTACTGTTCATTTAAGCACAAGAGAATCCATTTATTTCTTACTGTTGAAATGTGTTCTGTAACCTTCACCTAACACACAGACACTTCTCCTACTAAACGCTCTCTACTCCCCCCTCCCTTTTCAAGGTTTAACTTTTGCAATTGTTCTATTCGCTAGTTTTTAATAATATATTTCTATTTGTTAGCTTTTAATAACATATTGCTATTTGTTACTTTTTAATAACATCTCACACCACCCCTTTCTTATCTATGTATAAAATAACATGTAATAATAAATTTTTCACTGAACGGACATTTTAAACACAGTGATTGAGTCCTGTGAATCTGTTCCTGCAGCTGCAGTATTAACTTTGTTTTAGAGTCCCAATCAGAAATCAGTCATATCACAAGCGCCATACTTTTACTATGTATATGTTGTAAGTGAATTTATCCTTCTTAAGGGGGCAACTACGGTTTTTGTTAAGTTTGTCTGATTTTTGAGTAGGCGCCAAACACTGGTTTATTGGTTTATTGTTTTAAATCATTTAAGTTGCTTTATTTATTTCATGGTGTGGACATAACTTTATTCCATATTACTTTAGGAACTTTCACGTGTGGAATGACGTGTGGATGAAAAGACCTGACCTACCTAATGGATATGATGGCTGGCAGGCAATTGATGCCACCCCACAAGAGAAAAGTCAGGGTAAGGTGTAAAATGACAAGCAAGCAATGGTTGTTACAATATTCATGCGTACTGAACTTATATCTATTTTTTGAGTAGCCAAGATGGAAGCAAAAAACTGTTTCTGACTTGTCTCCTGTAGCTAAATCTTCGGTCTTATACAGTTGTACAGGTTCCTCTTCTATACCGAAATTGCTTACTTTGTTTTCACTGCCTTTATTTTATTCATGCATGTGATGGGACTGTGATGATTGTGTAAATTGCCACGCTAAAATATAAGAATGTACAAGGTGACACAAAAAAATGAAATATAACATATAAAATATGAAACAAACACGTGCATATATAGGTGAAAAAAGTCCAGATTAGGTCTTCTACAACACCGCAGTGACACTTTGCAGAAAGGGAGTGTTCAATGCACTTTGACAATCACCACGTGAGCCTTCACCAACCACAAGTAATGGACTCTTACCAGAACATGAGGACTCCACTACAGATTCACATCAACATTAATTTGACAATCCCATCAAGCAGAGATCTGGTTCATATTGTTTGGCTGGAGTTCAGCAGTAAATCTTGTGAATCCTATCAATGGTAACATCAATGGCAACCATAATTGCATGAAATTCCACTTAAATTTAAAATGGAGGAATCAACATAGTGTAAAACTGTCTAACAGGTTTTATTGCACTTCAAAGTATGAATAAAAAACAATGCATGCTTTGTATGCAAAACATTCCAAAGATGCATGATAAAGGTTTCAAACAATGCTTCACAAAAATTACCGATCCAATTAGGCGTGGCAACGTCACGTGCATTACCTTGGTCCAACGTGTTTCATCATATGTGACATCATCAGGGTCATAAATCCCCATGTGATGGGATTGACTTTCAATACTAATCCATGGAGACTTTAGTAGAGAGGGTTAGAAGGTTTTTCCACATTATGTACAGTTTTGTCTAAAGTTCTTTTAAACTATGTAATAATTAAACAATTAAGTCCTGATTTAATCAACTTTCAGGTGTCCCTGTTGTCACACACCCCGAATAAGCCTCCCTCCCATTGTTTGTGTTTTTGTCTTTGCATTGTGGTGGATGAATAGCTCGAAATGGTCATGCTATGGATAATGACAGTTTAAAGATCTGCTAACGGAGAATCTGAGACCACAGACAAAGTTTTTACTGCTGCTGCTAAATTATCTCTCTAAGAAATCAATATTCTGATCACGAATGATATTTTAGAACATCTATTGCTCCAAGACTGACAAGGTCACATAAGCTAACAAGTCAACACTGCAGATAGCAAATGACATTGAGCATATCGTGAACTTAATTTTATATATAAATAGCTTCATAACTATCTGTATATTACAAGAAGGTAGACTTTATTACATTTATTGTTCTCCCTTTCCACTGTCTTTTAACATCTAATAAAATGCATGCTGTATACTTCTATTTGTCTTGCAGGTGTCTTCCAGTGTGGTCCTTGTTCTCTGAAAGCCATTAAAGAGGGAGTTGTGTATCTGCCATTTGATGGCAAGTTTTTGTTTGCTGAAGTAAATGCAGATAAGATTCAATGGCTGGTGACCTGGATAGATGATGAGGAGGAATTCACCAAGATCAAGGAAGAGCCGAGGAGTATTGGCAAATTCATCAGTACTAAGGCGGTTAACAAGAACTTTAAAGAAGACATTACAATACAATACAAGCACAGGGAGGGTAAGAATAAATACTCTTTATTGCTGTAAGTTGTCAGTTGCGTCATTTACTTAGAAGTAAAACAGATTGGAGCAACTTGAAGCTCTGCCGTAATTCTTCATTTCTAAGGTTTATTGAACAATTTCTACACACAGTAAACATGAAATGAGTTTATATTCAGGTACATTCATCTAAGGGAAGTACACAAGTGTAGCACTTACCCTCAAAGGAGCTGCTGGTTTAGATTGGGCTTACCGTTACCTCGTGTCCGTCACAGGGGAGTCCCATAAAAAAGAACAACATTCAATAATGTCTGCACCAAACATTACCTTTCTTTATGTTTGCAATTCTTTTATTCTTAAATGTTAGGTAGAGGGATGGAGGGTTAGGGGGGATTCAGGTACCTTGCATTGCGGATCAGAGTATTTCTTCTATCCAGAGGACAATCAGGTTCCTCAACTGGATATAGCATTTACGGGATAGGTCCCTCTCACTGACCTAGCAGCCAGTGCAATGCTCGGACACAGTCTCTGTCACAGACTTGAAGGAAAAAAAAGAATAATCATTGCGGTCGTTACACAAGTCCTCTGCCACAGAACGGTGTAACCAAACTTTTTCTAGAGTCTAAAGCTTAACTGCACAGTACCAGTTTCTTTCAGCCGACCTGGTGATACTGTCAGATAGATGATCTAGGTTGCATCCTTCGATTGAGTTTCCAGGCTCCTCCTGAGATACCAGCATGCTTTGCTCGGTCACCTTCAGAGAAGTTCTCCCCTGGTCTCCTCAAACCGAATGGCCTCTCCCCGCAGGCAAGACAGCACAGGACCACCCTTTGGATCAGCAGGCCCCAGAGCTCCTGGGCCTATTTCTGTAGTAGCAATGCCTCAGGCCAGCCGCCCCGAGGCAGCGGAGCTGCCCCGGCCCCCTTTGGCCAGGAGGGCCTTCAGGTCAGGGACCACAATGCAAAGAAAAAGGACCCCAAAACATGGTGCCTGTACCTTAAATACCCTTACCCAGAATGCATAGCGAGTTAACCACTCCCACCGGGCTGTTTCTGAGTAAAAGAGTACCCAATGCATCCAGCCTGTTGCATTTCCAACACTTACCGGTGGCCACAGCAGCACCCATGGTCAAGTGGAAACTGACACAACCCAGCTGAACTGATACAGAAACCAGTAAATTTACCATAATTAGTCTGAGCTAAACTACAGCTTCACACAACCTTAAATTTACACAAATAGCACCTGCCCATCAGGAGCAGGGCGCAACACAAGTTTACAATAACAATAATAGTACTTACTCATAGCTCCCAATTGTTAATAATTTGGATGTACTGTCTCTCTTCTGGAACCAAATGCAACTGTCACTTTTTCCTCTTCCATCATTCTTCTTTGATTTATAGAGCTTTATAAATATGTATTATTTAACTACCATCACATTATACTGCAGTAGCCTTTCATTTAGTTCACCTTTTTGATAAATGTGTCCCATTGGGGAACTTCCCCTATATTCCTGTCCCAGACAAACAGAAAGTAAGAGGAAACTTCTCCAAAGTGAGGGCAGCTCTCAGGTAGTTGTCAACATAAAAGGTGTCCCCATTAGAAGATTTCTTTGCATGTACTGTTCCAGAGACTTTATGTCAAAGTGAAAACTGTCTTCAGAACAAATAGAGAGGCTGAATCTCCTCAGTGGGGACACAGACAGCAATAAAAACCTGAGAGAGATTTTAACTGGCCTTTACTTTATCCAAAACTAAAAGATACACTTTAAATTTCCATGATCCGTATAACTAGGGGCATAGCAAGGGTATACCCTTTGCCCAAAGGGTGATACATTCATTGTAGAAAATAGTATCCTATTTATGTTCAGCATTTTTATAGTACAGCAAATAACTCGTATGCCCAATCTGATCCAGATCAAGTGCAGGTGTTCCAACCAACCTAAGTTTTCAATATATACCTGTAGTGCTTTCTGGTGGCCTCTTTAAGCCGCCGGGCAGAGCGTCGTTCCTTCACATGATGACATCTAAATAAAGCAGAAATTTGAGCATCCACTGGTATGTAGTCTTCCTTTTGGATACAAGCTTTGGTTATAAACAAGCCTGTTTGTGGGTCTGCTTTGAGGCTAGAGTGTGGACTGACCTAGAGCAGCATTTGCTTTTTTGTGTGGTGATATTATACATTTGCTGAATAATATATGGATGTAAACTGTTCTAAGACCATTCTCTTATAGGATATGTTGGGTCTTTTCCTCTATGTTGGAAGACTTAATGGGCAGAATCATTTCTATTTAAAGTTTGTAGGGTTAGGGCCTGGGCTGACATATACTTTGAGGTTACCATAAATATTAGTTGCCTGTTCAATCATTATGATGCTAGCTTTGACAATTTTGTGAAATTTTCTAGCAATTTTCTTAATGTTCTCATGTACTAATTCATTAAAATGTATGTAAACCCTAAATCTATTTTTTCAGTATGTTTGGCATCATGTTTCACTGCATACAATTGTAAAAAGAATTTTTTTTTTTTTTGTGAATTTGTTAAAACGTGCTGAGTCAGCTGATTGACCTGATATTCAGCTCACTGGCTTGCTGATGGACTTGGCAGACTGACAACATTTCTGCTAATTGTAAGGCAGAGGCTTAGTGTTGTCGGTCTGAAACAAGAAGTGCTGTTACTGGCAGGTTCTCCAGATAAGAAACTTTGCAACAGATTCACAAAAATTATTTGCTTAAGATAATTGTATACAGTGAAGTACTAAAAAAATAGAAGTGTTCTGTAAAGGAATGTAACCAAGTTTTTTTCTTGCCAGGGATGCTTACTTGGTCCCCATTTGCCACCATTTCAGACACCCACTAATCTAGCTTATTAGATAGGTTTGGCATTATGTTAAGGAGCAGCTCTATTACCCTATCAAAGCATTATATCATGTAAGCGTGGTACACATCATTGTCTCCAATTGTATCTTCTTTGTTGTTCAGGTTCTGAAGAAGAGAGGGCAGCATTCGGAACTGCCTGTTCTCACCTAAAGTCAGACATCTGCATGGTGTTTGCTGCCCCTCCACCTCCTCCTCCGGCTGGCATTAAGTTACAGATCACAGGAGACAAGGAATTACTGCCCGGGAACACTTTGTGTCTGAATATTGTGGTTGAAAATGAATCAGATGAGACAAAGACAGTCACTGTCACCGCTGGAAGTCAATTTCAAACCTATACAGGCAAAGTCATTGCCTCCTTGGCAACTATCAACCAGACTGTGGAAGTGGCAGGGAAGCAAGGTACTGTAAATATGTAACTTAACCCTCTAGCAGAAGTATTCTTGACATTATCTGCTATGATATATTTTATCAGGGTTGGATGTGGCTTTAGGCACAATAGGCAGATGTCTAAGGGATCCAGGTTCTCAAGGATGAGAGCTCTCAGCACCCCAATTTCCTGCTACCCTTCCATCTTTTACTACTACGTGTTTTTTTTATGTGTTTTATGATGTTGTATGTGATCTTTGAGAGAGTGTCAAACTATTCTCACTTAATAAGCCCTTATTAGACATCTCTGTATATAAATTAGAGTGACCAATACCAGTGGTACCTCATAGCTAGGAATGATGACCAAACAAGCTCTTCTTTAGTAAAGCAAGTAAACATGCTTGCCTCAAGAATAGGAGCTTCTGCTACGCTCTGTTATTAGATAACCTGTAGTGCTCTGGAGCTTTTTTGTCACATTTTCAATATTTTCTTTGTAAAACTAAGTATGTTTATATCGTAAAAATGTATTAAATATCAGTATAAAACATATGCAAATATATTTAGTTTGCTATCAGCAGGCCCATCAGAAATGCCAGCTGAGCTGTGTCCATCCTTCAGCCCACCATTATACATGGTGCCCATTGACTAGCATGATGCTTTTTTTTCAAACCACATCACAATATACGTAATACACATGTATTCCTTATATCAGTAGAGTATGCTTATTGTGTATTGTATGCTGAGTTACTATATATGCATTTAACATTCCTGTTTGCAAGTTTCTGTTTGTTCACTATATTTTTCTTTTGTACTTGCTTTACCCGAAACAATGTTTGTAGCTGGATCAGTCCCATTTAATGTAGCTGCCGACCTGTACATGAAGTCTGTGATATTAGTGGAGGATGAGCTTATGATGAGAGTCAATGTCATGGTAGAAACAAAAGACAAAAATGAGAAAATCAATGAGTGTCTGATGATTCCATTTACTTATCCACCACTCAAAGTAGAGGTGAGTTTTTCAAATCATGGAGATCTACATGGGTGTTCGACTTTGTAAACATATAATATACAGTATCTTAATCACATCCTGGGCATACACCATGCACCCCAAGTCACTTATATTTACCTTGAATTCCAGGTAGATAAAAACACCAATGGATATAGTTATTTATCTATTAAAAGGAATTAAGTGCCATATTAAATGCAGTTAGTGTAAATAATTACATTTAAGAACAGCTCAGTTTTTTTTTTTTTAGTCCTCAATACAGCAGCCCGCAGACTGGAAAAGGAAGCAGCAGCACTGTGGGTCAGTCAGGTGTCTTGCATGTACATGTGCTAACAAGGAACATCCTGATAGGAGAAAACAAAAAAGATGACATCATCAGTCTGCTGCTGCTCCTTCAGTGTCAAATAACAGGCTAAAGGCATAGAGGCAACCTGTGTTCCTTAACTGCAGTGGAGAAAATTCATTGCATTCTCTACCACAATTATATTATTATTATTATAATACAGGATTTATATAGTGCCAAAACAGTTTACGCAGCGCTTTAACATTAAAACATAAGGCAGACTAGGGAAATTTGGAAGTATCGCCTAGCACATTACAACATAATATCAGCTGTCAAGGCTGGAATTCATATTGGTCACATAAGTATAAGGGGCTGTAGTATTTTACAGCATCTCCTGTAAAGAATGATCTCACGTTTTGTCATGGTAATTTGTATTTTATTTTGTGTATTTATCAGTTTATCAAAGTAGAAGTTTAATCTTTTTTGCCCAACTCTCTCCCTCAATAATTGTGAAAATTCGTTTTTTAAATAAAACCTTGCAGTTTTCATTATATACTTTATTTTAGACCCAGTGATATCCTCACATAGCTTCCTGTAAACATCTTGTAAACCTACCTCAGTACTCCTTTCAAAAGTCCTCAACAAGCAGTGGGCTGACTCTTGGGAGGAGTTATGCATATATCAAAATACCTTCATGGGGCCTTTCCTAGGTAAACTGTATTTACAGCCTACAGCACCTGGTATTTCCAGGCGGTCTCCCGTTCAAGTACTAACAAAGCCCGACCCTGCTTAGCCTACTCCAAGATCAGAAGATCTGGCATGTTCAGGATGATGTGGCCATAGGCTAGCTTACAGCACCTGGTATTCCCAGGCGGTCTCCCATCCAAGTACTAACCAGGCCCAGCCCTGCTTAGCCTCCAAGATCAGAAGATCTGGCATGTTCAGGATGATGTGGCCATAGGCTAGCCTACAGCACCTGGTATTCCCAGGCGGTCTCCCATCCAAGTACTAACAAAGCCCGACCCTGCTTAGCCTACTCCAAGATCAGAAGATCTGGCATGTTCAGGATGATGTGGCCATAGGCTAGCCTACAGCACCTAGTATTCCCAGGCGGTCTCCCATCCAAGTACTAACAAGGCCCTGCTTAGCCTCCAAGATCAGCCATGTTAAGGGTGATGTGGCCATAGGCCTATCTAATCTCAGATTCTAAGTAGGGTCTGGCCTGGTTAGTACTTGGATGGGGGACTGCCTGGGAATACCAGGTGTTGTACACTGTATTTACATGCAGCCTACCCTAGGTAATAGGTGTAATGAAAGGGGTGGGCCTAGGATGTTTTGTCTTGGAAGGAATGTCCTCCAGTGTATAGAAAGGGGTGGTCCAGGGACATTTTGGCTCGGGAGGAATGTCCTCCAGTGAGGAAATGAGGTAGGCAGACTCCCTTTGACTTACTGCAGCTACTAATGCACACTGTAAGAAGCTTGTGGTGTGCAATAAAATCAGAGAAAGCTATTTCAATACAGGATAGGAGCCTGTACAACTGTGCAAGACTGTAGGCAAGGCTGGAGTTCAGTGTAGGAGCATATAGAGACAGGACATGTTTTAGGCATTCTGCTATCTCTAACAGTAATTGGATAGAGCAGCTTTACCATTTAGATCAATGTTTGTGTAAATGATATTGGCTGTTAGAAGCAGTTTACAATTGATCAGTACAAAACAAAAAGTTAGTGAATTAATATTGTCAACATTGTTTTCTACAGATGCCAGAAACTGCCAAGATAGATGAAGATTTCACCTGTACTTTTACATTTAAGAATACCCTGAGCATTCCCCTAGAGAAATGTGAGCTGAATGTGGAAGGACTTGGCATCTTCAAACTCGAGAAATTTGAACACGGGTATGTAAATACCAAATGGGGTTCAGTATTGTACATAGAAAAAGAGCCACCTAAACCTTTTATCACCTACCAGCTAGAGTGGTGTTTCTGGGGTCTGCATTCCACTGCTGGTGCATGGACATGTACCAAGTGGTCCCCACCCTTCTTCCTGCTTTAGGATGTGCTATCATTATTGGTAGATGGGAAGAACATTTACTGCTTCTCTTTTTACTGACACAGCCCCATTGACACTTGGGCGTAGCGGAAATGTGGGCAGAAACATGCGTTTCTGCAAACACATGAAAAACATACTAAAACGCGCAATGCACATGCAGTGCCATTATCTTTTATTGTCACCCCAAATGCGGGTAGCAGCAACTCATTTTGCCATGTGTTTTTTTACGCAAAAAATGCACAAAAACATACAACACAAAGCACACTTGGCTCGTGTCCAAAATTTGGAAGGGCCCTGTGCACACCTGGGTGTAGCAGAAACAAGCATTTCTGCAAATGCATGACACGCTTACGGTGCCGTTGTTTCTTAATGGCATCCCAATCGTGCATTTTTCTGAGCATTTTTCGTGTGACAAAAATGTGCAAAAATGTGTGTGGCTCATGTCCAAAATTTGGCACATGAGCTTCTTTAGTTTGTTTTTGGAGCAGAGGGAGGTCAATTCAAATGAATGGTGGCGCTCCAAAAACACACTATAAAAACATATTAAAAAGTGGTAAAAACATGTGAGCGTGACCTACACGAGCTTCTTTAGTGCATTTTTGGAGCAGAGGGAGGCCCACTCACATGATTTATTGAATTCATTATTAATTATTATTAATTAACAGAGCCCCACTCTGTTGATACTTGAGTGGCGCTACTCAAGTGCGTCATGTTTTTGGGGCTTTTTTGAACTGCGTTTTTGGAGCAGCATCATTCAATTAATCATGTGAGTGGGCCTCCCTCTGCTCCAAAAATGCACTAATGAAGCTCGTGTAGGTCCCGTTCACATGTTTTTACCACTTTTTAATGTGTTTTTATAGTGTGTTTTTGGAGCGCCACCATTCATTTGAATTGACCTCCCTCTGCTCCAAAAACAACCTAAAGAAGCTCATGTGCCAATTTTTGGACATGAGCCACACACGTTTTTGCACATTTTTGTCACACGAAAAATGCTCAGAAAAATGCGCGATTGCATTTGATTGTATGATGCTAATATAATATTCTAATATACTAATTATGATGCAAACACTACTGCTGAAACCAGAAAGAATACAAGAACTGTCTACTGAAGTCTATGACATTCCACACCCTCCACCAAAGTGTTCTTCTAACTGAAGATGTCATTATAAAATGTTGTGTATTTAAATGTATATTTTCTGTCTGTACACAGAGACATCAGACCAGGAGGAATCTTCCGGTGTAAGATCATCTGTGCTCCAAAGAAAGCTGGAGAAAAGAAAATTGTGGCTGAATTCATTTCCAAGCAGATCAAGGGACTTTCTGCTGAAAGGATGATCACCATTACCAAGTAGAATCTGGATGACAAGATGATTTTAAGTCAAGGGCAAAGCTTAAAAAGCTAATATGCCTATTCATAAAGATTTGTCGTCATCTACTACAAATATCCCTTTTTCACTCTGATTTTCCACTACAATTTTCCCCAATTTATTAAAGTTATGTATTAAGCCAGTTTTAGGATTTTGTAAATGATCAATTAAATTTTCCCCACAAAATGGTAAACAACATATAAATAAATTTGCTGAGTGTTTTTTTTTTTAACATGGCAAAGGTTGTCAATATTGCCCAGCGCAGATTTAGAGAAACGTGAAGTGCCCTAAAATGATTGTAAAAATATACGTTTGGATCTTTTTAAACAGGTAATTTAGCCTTTCATGGAATAAGCTTGTCCTCACTGAAAAAAATAATCTTATATGTATGAACAGAAAGCACAATAAAGCCCTACTTATCAAAAACCCTTAGTGTATCTATTAATATCTATTAGTCATTGATTGTCAGTCTTTTTTTTTTTTTTTTGTATGAAACCTTCATGCCTAATGTAGCTGATACCTGGAAATGAACACAGCACATGTTTATTTTCAGAAAATACAGTTTCCAAATGATCTTTGTGGTTACTAAAAAATTGTCTACTAGTTGCCCTAGATGCTACATTAAGGATCAGGAAATACTTTGTTCCCTATTATATGATACAAAGGAAAAGAAACACAGTGTCTCTAAGTGCAGTATGGGTAAACCATTTAATGATAAGGCAAAAGTAAAACTACTCACAAAAGGAGCATGAATACAAGTAATGTAGTAGTAATCCTGCAGCAAAATCCAGGTGTGGTTTTCTCCTGAAATTCTATGTCTCTAGAGTGCAGCTGACAGCTCATGCAGGTGGAATCCAGCATTCGCAGCCTCTGGAAACAGCAGGGAACACAGGGTAGATCAGAGATTATGTCACTTCTGGGTGCAGGGTGAGAGGAGGCGGCTTTGCGTTTTTGTCTGTCCCTATTATATGATACCCAAGAATAGCGCTACCCCCCCTGTAATTTAACTGGTTCTTCTTCAGAGTTTGGAAAAAAATAATTGCACTAGTAATACACGTTAATAATAATGCAGCCAAATAATGATTATAAGGAGAGAAAGGAACTCCAATAGTGTGATACCATTCTAACAATTTATCGAAAAATTTGCAAAAGCTACTTACAAGGATAAAAACATCAATCTCACATGTAAAAAGCAAATTTGCCAGCAAACTTTCAGATACGAACACCCGCACTTCCGGGTCACATGGGTCGCGATGACGTCAGCGCGTAGCTCCGCCCGACATGTTTCGTCACACACGACGTCTTCCTGGGGCATAGGCGACGCACTGAGCCATCGCGTTAAATAGAGTAACCAGGCCTCATTTTAACACAGTGGCCATGACAGATAGAAGTCTCCTTCCCATCCATAACATATACAACTACAATGTAATTGTAAATAGCAGTGTTGATGCCCAATTTTATGCCCAATTATGAATAAGGGGATTGTACTAGTAGACATCAACACAAAATGTAAAGTATAGATAGAATTATGTTAAAAAACTTTAATACAGTTATAGTTGATCATATTGAAAAATAATAATATTGAGGGGACCTCTAGTGGTCAAAAAATAAAATGTTGATATAAATTCACATATATTATAAAAAGATCCACATAAATTAAATAAATTCTAAAAAAAAAGGGAAGATTAAGAAAAAAATGTATAATGATACAAATGGATGGGAAAGTGACTTCTAAACATCCAGTAACACTATATACATATATATAAATGTATCCAATCTTTCAAAAATTATATTGATAAATTCATAAATAAAAATTATTCCAACACTGTACCTAAAAAATTCAATAATCAACACCCAATAACAACATGCATTGTTAATAAAAGCGTTAACCTCAATATCTGCATTTAAACCAAAAGGTCTGAGACAATGGACCTTGTAGATCCAATTCATCTCTAGTTTTGAAACTTCACATCTCCTTGCTCCTTCCCTCCAATGCATTTTTAGCTTATCAATCCCCACAAAAGAGGTACCAACCGGGTTTTTATTGTGAACCTCCAGATAGTGTCTGGATACTGGATGACCCTTAAAGCCCCTCTTAATGCTGCTAATATGTTCAGCAAGTCTAACATATAAGGGGCGTATTATACATCCTACATACTGTAACCCTTTGATGTACTATGAGATGTAAACTGGGTGGTCTTTTTATTACTGATACTATTAATACAGCACACTGGGCATCCTTTGCACTTATAGATTCCAACCATATTTTGAAAAAACATCAACTTAGTGTTTAAAGGATCACACACATTGGGAGCTACTATATCTCTAAGTGATGATACTCCTCTGAACATCACTTGTGGTTGTTCAGGAAGAGTATCACCCAAAATGTTGTAATTTTTTAGAACATGCCAATGTCTGCGGACCGATTCCTTCATCTTATAATGTTGATATAAATACGCTGTAATAAAAGGTAGGTAGAGTTTATTATCTTTCTCCCTAACTTTTGGTTCTTCTACCAAGAGGGATTCTCTATCCATTTCTTGTGTAGTTAATCCTGCCTGATTCAAGCTATCGATTGAATAGCCTTTATCAATAAATCTTTTGGTCAGGACTTCTGCCTGTATCCTAAAATCACTAGTTTTACTGCAATTGCGTCATAAACGCATATATTGACTCTTAGGAACAGAGTCCAACCAGGATTTATGGTGGTCCGAGGGATAAAAGAATTCCTATAGGTTACTTTAAAATGGGTAGAAGTCAGAAGTTGATCTCCTTCTATCCAAATTTTTAAATCCAAGAAATTGATACTATGTTGATCAGCCTCATATGAATTATATCCCTCTGTCATTGGTATTCAGGGATTCCATAAAGGTTCCCAATGATTCATGGGAGCCATTCCATAGGAGGAGAACGTCTTTGATGTACTTAGCCCACAAGACAAACTCTGGTCTATGTTGGGCATAGAAGACATCCTCCTCCTATTTGGCCATAAAAAGATTGGCTAGGCTTGGGGCAAACTTAGCTTCATTGCCATGCCTCTATTTTATAAAGAAAATTGATTTTAAACCAAAAATAATTATGCGTCGTAGCAAGTTTCAAAAGTTCCATAATAAATGATTTCTGTTGAACTGACAACATAAGATCTCAATCCAAAAAATGTTCCACTGACATCATCCCCCAATGGTGTGGAGTAATGGTATAAAGGGACGTGACGTCCACTGTGACCAACCAAAAACCTCCTTTAAACGTACAATTCTTAAGTATATTAATAATGTGTCTACTATCCTTGACATATGAAGGGCATAATTTTACCAATGGTTGGAAATAATTGTTGATATAGTTACCCACTCGATGTTAGGGAATCTATTCCACTAACAATCGGGCGACCAGGTGGATGAACTGGGTTTTTATGAATTTTAGGAAGGTAGTAGTTAACTGAGTGCGAGGAGGCGGGGGGGGGGGGGGGGAGCTTTTTCTTTCTTATTTAATATCCCTGAAACAAAACCCCTATCAATTATTTTTTCCAATAACACTTTATATTTATGTACGGAGAGGTGAGTAAGTATCTTGATCACCTACTATCCTATCAAGTTCAATCAAATAATCACATTTGTCCAAGACCACATCCCCCCCCCCCTTGTCAGCTGGTCGAATGACCAGTTCCATCCATTGACATAATTGGTCCAGACCTTCTTGTAGATCCTTAGCCAATGTCATGGAACGTCCCACACTCCGCTTGAGTGCTTCCGTCATATACCACTTCCTCCCAGTCTGTATACAGATATCCCAACCTCTCTGAGCACAAAACAAGGCGACACTTGCTTGTTGCTACCAAGAACTGTTTATTTAGACTCAAAATTACAAGACTTTATATGCCGTTGGAACCTCCTCTAACAATAGAACTGTAACCTAATTAAAATAATTGACATGAGCTAATTAACTAATCCTTTATACAGCCTAGGTGACTGAGACATGACCTATTGCCCAGACTGAGTTAATTATCACAGAGGTACTAGAGGGGGAGGGCATCAAAGACCTCACCCATTACTCTCTTTTTCTTTTTGGTCTTTGATGCCCTCCCCCTCTAGTTCCTCTCTTTCTTCTATTGGACGTGGTTGTCCTTGTCCTGGGAATACCCAATGTTTGGGATGACCTTGATTCCCCTGTTGCTGGTACGGGAAGTTCCCCCACCCCTATGTTGCTGTGGGGGAGGGTACCAACCTGGTTTATCTCCACAGCCTCCTCTTTGCGGAGTATGATAATTGCCTGGATGATGATCATTGACATTATCCCTATGAGGAAGAATCCTATCTTGCAACGGATAGAATCTATTCTGAGTGGGGACCGTGTAGTTGCAATATTGATCCTCATAGTGCATCCGCCTAGGGGGACCACCATATCCATAGTTGTCAGATTGATATGTCTGGTTCTGTTTCCAGGTACCAGGTTTTTGATTTTTTTTTGTCCCTGATGAGAAGATTTATACTGATTGCCCTTCGGCGGGGTCTTGTTACCTGAGGTCTCTGGTTCCTGTTGGGGCCTATTGGACCTAGATGACATTGATTAGAAGTATTAGATGCTTGAGGGTGATAGCTGTCTGTATGGCTAGAGTGACCACCAGCTCCTGTGAGGGAGGGGCAGTATCTATAGGAGTCCTAGACTCACCCTCAGCTATTGCAATTTTGTTCTGCCAATCAAAGACAAAACCCGTCTTATAATCTCCCACATCCCGGTTAAACTTCTTTCTTTTATTATTCTTTTGTTTCATTTCCTCTTTCTCTAATAAATACCTTTTTGAGGTTAGCTGATCTCTCCTTGTACTCATCGTCGTCTTCATGAGGAAACAGCTCATCATTTATGAGCTTAATCTCTCCATCCAGACGAGAGAGCTTGCTCTTTTTCCTTGAAACCCAAAATTTCAAGAACTTTACCCCTGCCTCATTGAAGTACTTGAAACACTCTTCGAGTTCTAATTCCCCTTTTTGTGGACTGACATCCTATTTTAAGCTTCTTGGAACCATTGCGTCAGCAATGTATTGATCCAAGAAAGCTATGTCCCATAGAGTGTGAATTTCAGAGACCATGAGATTTTTAAGTCTCATAAATAAGCCTCCTAAGTCACCAGGGGGTTCACCCCTCATCTTAAACACCCCATCAGTGTTGACCACTCTGGAGGCTCTATAATCAAATACATCCATATTGCGAGACTGGATGTATCTAAAATATTAATTAATGAATAGCAGCGAGTAGTTTGTATATCAAAAAAATTAAATGTTCCAAAGTATAGTGTTATATCGCGCTAAAGTGAAAAAAATATAAATTGGTATATAACTATATAACAGCAGCAATTAATCTCAGTGACATAAACAAGGAAAACTGTGTATAGAAAAAAAAATTGCACTAGTAATACACATTAAAGTGCAGTGCATAAATAACTTTAAAACTCTAAGCAATTCTAAGCTGCATAAGATAGAGTAAATGGCATATGTGGACTGTCCCCTAATTAGGTCTATGCATACTGCAGTGTTTTGCTTCATGGCATGGAAGTGCTGATTTTTGCAATATATTGCTTAATAGATACCATGAAATAACCACCTTTTATAAAATATTCTTAAAACCAAAACAGTTTGTTCCTCCATCTTTTTTATTTTTTGTTTTGCAGTGTCCTGTTGGGGAAATTCACTTCCCTTTACTTCCTGTCTCAGAGACAGAACAGGAAGTGACGCAGCACTCAGCAAAATCCATCCCCACCATAGACGACGAATCTCTTGGATTCGCTCATCTGTTGCTTGCCCTGACCTTTATCCTGATTCCTGGATTTCCTCCTCATCTCTCCTCCATATTCTCTTACACAGCTTTTCTCCACACCTGCAGTGATCCTGGGGGGTGGAAACCTGGCACCAGCACGCAGCAAAATCCATCCCCACCATAGATAGACAACGATAGACAACAAATCTCTTGGATTCGCTCATCTGTTGCTTGCCCTGACCTTTATCCTGATTCCTGAATCTCCTCCTCATCTCTCCTCCATATTCTTTTACACAGCTTTTCTCCTACCCGGAAAGTGTTCCTTAGATGATCATAGACAACCATAGAATGGAGGCTAATCTGAGGTCCGAAGGGCCAGGAATGAGGACTGACCTGAAGTCTGAAGGTGCAGGAATTTGGGCTGAATTGAGGTCTGAAGGTGCAGGAATTGGGGCTGAATTGAGGTCTGAAGGTGCAGAAATTGGGGACGAACTGTGTGAAGGTAAAGGAATTGGGGCTGATCTAAGGTCTGAAGGTGCAGGAATAGGGGTTGATCTGAGGTCTGAAGGTGCAGGAATGGAGGCTGATCGGTGGGACTGAAGATGCAGGAATTGGGGCTGAATTGAGGTCTGAAGGTGTGAAGGTACAGAAATGGGTGCTGATCTGAGGGGCCAGAAATGGGTGCTGATCTGAGGTCCGAAGGGCTAGGAATGGGGGCTGACCTGAGGTATGAAGGTGCAGGAATTGGGGGTGAACTGATGTGTGCAGGTATAAGAATTGGAGCTGATCTGAGGTCTGAAGGTGCAGAAATGGAGGCTAATCTGAGGTCCGATGGTGCAGGAATGGGGGCTGATCTAAGGTCTGAAGTTGCAGGAATGGTGGCTGAACTGATGTTTGAAGGTGCAGGAGTGAGGGCTTCTCTGAGGTATGAAGGTGCAGTAATGGAGGCTTATCTGAGGTCTGAAGGTGCAGGAATTGGGACTGATTTAAGATCCAAAGGTGCAGGATTGAGGGCTGACCTGAGGTCTGAAGGTGTAGGAATTGCTGCTAATCTAAGCTCTGAAGATTCAAGAATTTGGGCTGAATGTGCAGAAACTGGTGCTAATCTAAGGTCTGAAGATGCATGAATTAGGGTGGATTTGAGGGCTGAAGGTGCATGAATTAGGGTGGATCTGAGGGCTGAAGGTGCAGGAATTAGAGCTGATCAGAGCTGATCAGAGGACTGGAGGTGCAGGATTTTGTGCTGATCTGAGGTCTGGAGATGCAGGAATTATGGTTGATCTGAGGTCTGGAGGTGCAGGAATTGGAGCTGATCAGAGGTCTAAAGGTGCAGAAATTGGGACTGATCTGAAGGTGCAGAAATTGGGGCTAATCTGAAGTCTGAAGGTGCAGAACTTGGGGCTGATCTGCGGTATGAAGGTGCAGGATTTGGGACTTAAGGCGCAGTAATTGAGGCTGATCTGAGATCTGAAGATACAGAAATTAGCACTGATCTGGGTTCTACAGCCTACTATTATTCACTGGCAAAATGGTCATCTCAGGCTTGTAAACTGACACTTACTGCGGAAAAAGGCTGCTGATCGAATATATAACCATATAAGAGCTATACACCCATCATTTCAACAAAAAAAAAAAAAACATAAAGGTTTAATTCTAGCATCTTTACTGGAAATTTCACTGTAATAAGCATTACATGAGAGACAAAACAATTTCATCATGACAAGTTTTATTTAGAATCAAAGTTTTATTACAGTACATACAGAAAATACAATAAACACAAAAAATTATATGAGCATTTTAAAACTTAGCCATAAAGTAAACAATTCCTAATGAACTTTGTCCTCATAGCTGAGACTATCACAGCTCAACATACACAATGTAAATAGAATACAGTTTGGTATATGGGAAATATGCTGGTTTAGAGGTAAAAAGAGAGATGAAGCACCTTGTTAGGTATTTATTCACTGAGCTGTCCATCTGATCTAACATCACAGGCTCGGCCATACAGATCTATGCTAGCTCAGAGGTCCAATTTATCCAAACTAGAGGAAGGAAAAATGTTTGACTTGTCCATGGCAACCAATCCTAATACACTTTTTATGTTTGGTGTATATCCTGTCCAGTATTCTATGCATAGGTCCTGTTCACTCTCCGGTGCATCTCGTTATCTTCCACCACCATTTGCCCACCATCAGCCCCACAAAAACTTGCTTGTGTAAGTTATAGGTCACATCTAACACATTGCTATGGGCCTGCCTTATGTGATATTGTGGAAATGATGTACTGAGGCTCTCATCTGTGCATTGTGTGAGGCATTGTAGTCAGTCATGTACATTTTCATACCAAGAAATACCATATATACTCGAGTATAAGTCGATCCGAATATAAGCCGAGGAACTACTTTTACCACAAAAAACTGGGAAAACCTATTGACTCAGGGTGAGCCTCTCTGTGTCCATTGCATGCCTAACTGTGTCCATTGCATGCCTCAGTGTATGCCTCTGTGTCCATTGCAGCCTCAGTGTATGCCTCTGTGTCCACTGCAGCCTCAGTGTATGCCTCTGTGTCCATTGCAGCCTCAGTGTATTCCTCTGTGCCTCAGTGTATACCTCCTGTTTATGCCTCAGTGTATGCATTGCCGACCTCCCTACCTGATCAGCCGTGTCATGCAGTCAGACGGCGGCCATCCAGTGTTCAAAAGCCGCGTCTCCTCCTCATCCTCTGTGATAGGCGGAACACTCAGTTTCCCAGCAGTCCGTGTGCAGTGTTCTGCCTATCACGGACATCCTCTCGTTCTCGTCTGTGGGATGAGAATGAGAGGACATCCGTGATGGGCAGAACACTGACTCACTGCATGTTCCCCTATCACGGACGAGGAGGAGGCGCGGCTTTTGAACTCTGGTTGGCTGCCGTCTGACTGCATGACACGGCTGAGTGTTCCGCCTATCACGGAGGACGAGGACGAGGAGGAGGCGCGGCTTTTGAACCCTGGTCGGCTGCCGTCTGAGCATTACACGGTTGATCACAGTATAAACCGAGGGGGGCACTTTCAGCACAAAAAAATGCGCTGAAATACTCGGCTTATACGGTACTTTTTTTTTTTTTTTCTCGCAAGACTCCAGCAGGTGGTAAGTGAAATGGGGTATAGAGTTGAAGGTAAGGACAAATATCGGAGGGTGTATGCTATCCAGTGAGCCTGTAACTTTGCCTTGAATTGGGCAAAGAACAATTTTACTTTAAAGTGTACCTGGACTCAAAAAGTATAGATTTGATATCATAGAGAACATTTAAAAATGATATTTGGGCCTAAGCTCAACCTTTTTTTCATGAATTCCTCCTCAAAAATAGTGGTCGTTTCCTAGTATAGCTCTATATCTGCAGTGTGAGATCTAAAGCACTGCTGCCTCTGACTGCTAGTCACGGGAGATTTGGCAATGTCACTACTGTGCTGTTCACTGGAGGAAGCAAAATTCTACTGCTACCAAGATGGCCACCACACAAAAAGTGCAGAATACGGCATGACTAGTTGCCCACAGATGGTTAGTTATTTTTTGTTCAGCAAGTCGGCTGAATAGAAAAAAAACCCCAATAGATTCCTCCATCAAAATAAACTAGGTGGATAGAGGAATCGTCCCCATCAGGACATTGCATTATGACAGTGGGACACTCTGCTGTCAGAATACACTGATCAGCAGGTCCACAGACCTTCGGAGACCGGGCCACAGAGCAGTATATCAACATGATAACGACCCCAACAACAACTCCAAGACAACCACTGGCTTGCTAAAGAAGCTGAGGATAAAGGTGATGGACTGGCCAAGCATATCTCCAGACCTAAACCCTATTGAGCATCTGTGGGGCATCCTCAAATGGAAGGTGGAGGAGACCAAGGTCTCTAACATCCACCAGCTCCGTGATGTCGTCATGGAGGAGTGGAAGAGGACTCCAGTGGCAACCTGTGAAGCTCTGGTGAACTCAATGCCCAAGAGGGTTAAGGCAGTGCTGGAAAATTATGGTGGCCACTCAAAATATTGACACTTTGGGCCCAATTTTTGTCATTTTCACTTAGGGGTGTACTCATTTCTGTTGCCAGCGGTGTAGACATTAATGGCTGTGTGTTGGGTTATTTTGAGGGGACAGCAAATTTACACTGTTATACAAGCTGTACACTCACTACTTTACATTGTAGCAAAGTGTCATTTCTTCAGTGTTGTCAGATGAAAAGATATAATAAAATATTTACAAAAATGTGAAGGGTGTACTCACTTTTGTGAGATGCTGTATGTGTATATATATATATATATATATATATAAAATATATATATATATATTTATATTACATACATATACAAACACACACACAGATGGTATATATCTTGCACCAGTGTTAGATAAAGAGATGTGCATGAAGGAAAGAACACAATACACAGTCTACAACTCTACATGCATGTATACTCTTAAATGTGATTGGTTGCTGTAATAAACAACTCTTCAGTTCCATTCCAGCAGTTTTTTTTTTAATAAAAGGACTCAGTGATTAGTGTAATCATACAATAGTATTAGATGCATTCTTGTCAGAACTATTTTAGCCATATAGCAAATATCTTAAAACCATTATTTGTATTTATTTCATTTCTTTGTTTAATTAGTTAATTCTTTGGTATCATTTATAAAAGAAACAAGGAAATAAATCATTTGCAAAATTAAATATGATGGTAGACAAAACATTTACCATTTTGAAGTGTTCCTGCACATTTCTGATGTGCCTATAAGTTGTTTAATACTATAGAGCTCAGATGACATGCTCAAGGCTACATTATTTTACTTTTGTTTAAGAAAAGAAAGGTTTGTCAGGTGTTATTCTTCATCGAGCCACAATGTGGAGCTGTGCGTTGATTTTAGATGTGTATACACCAAGAATTAGCTGTCAGCAGTCTTTTAAATGTAAGCATTGCTAACAAAACAACTGTAAAAACTGAACTGCAGCAGCATTGTAAAAAAACAAAACAAAAATTCAAATTAGCCACTGTAAGGGTTAAAGCAATCCATTTGCTTCCAGTATGAAAAATTTAGTTTTACTTAAGCAATTCCTAACTCCTAACATTGGCTCTAATTAGGATAAGATTTTAGGGAGGTACATTATATTTTGTTTAGTAAACTTAACACCTCTCAACTCATCTATAAAGTAAATGTAAACCCAAACTGGATAGTCATTTACATTGCTAAAGAACAATTGCTATTTACCTTTAAAAAAAAAAAAGAACAATTGCTATTTTTTTTAAATGAATAAAATGGTTTTAATTTCTCCTTATCTTTATCAATGGCTGTTTGTGGTACCTCTCTCTGGGCAGATTTTCTAAAATCTCAGGAATTGAGAAAACGAGTATTGTCACTCTAGGACAGGAAATGCCTTCACAAAAAACAAAACTTGTATCAAATGAAGGCAGCAGATGTAAACATTTTAAAACAATCTTTTAAATAATTACATGAACATGTTACCGTGTATGTAATTTCACTAATTGGGTTTACATATACTTTAATTCTTAGTTAAAGCAGTACAAAATAGCATAAATAAGATGTAAAGCGCATTACCAATAGCAACCAAATTTCAATCTGCTAAAGACAGACATGTGAAAAATTAATACTGATTGGTTGTGATGGGTTACTGCCTTACTGAATAATTATTTTATACCAGAAAGGCTAAAACTGTGAAATGACTATGTCCCTTTCAGCACTGAGTTCCATCAGTATAAAAACAAGCAATCTTATTTCCCTTACTGCTAACATGTCAACATTTGCAAAAAAATGCTTTCTATGGCCTGTTGCCTTTAAAACTTGCAGCATTTTCCAGTTATTGAACTTGTGAACATATATAATAATGAAAATAAAACACCAGCTAGAGCAACCCAGAGTGATCAAGATGAAGTATGTTTTGCATCTATAGAATTAACCTGTCAGGAGAGAAACTCTGTCTGCTTGCTTGTTTTTGAAAGTAGAAGCCCTAAGGCCATTAAAGGTATCCTTACTTTAATACTTACAGAACCTGAATAAGCAGATATCAATAAAGCGAGGGAACATTTGTTACATACCTGCTTGTTTTGGTTCACTAGCTCACATTACAGTAGCAAAGGAATGAGAAACATGGCAGCTCTGGAAGCTGTGCCTTCAAAAACAAGTCAGCGAGTCAGCAACAATATGTCTGTATTGACATTAAACTTTCTAGTTTAGTTTAAAGAGTACCAAAAATCTGATTCTTGGATAACCTCAATTGTGACTGATTCTAAGTATATATGGGTTTAAAAATTGTAAAAAGTACTAGCAAATATAAATAAAATAGGTGCACTTGATAAAAGAATATGAGCCAAAGTTACATGGCTACAATACTGAAGTCTGAATTTCAGATACAGTTTATGGAGGGCACCTGTTCAATGAACAGACTGTTTCACCTCATTTGTGATGTCGGGGTGTAATACTCAAAAGGACCACCCAAAACTGAAGTATCAGCTATGAGAACACGGTAGGCTGCCACCAGATCCTTACATCTCTCAAGCAGTATGGAGGAGTTCCCAGCTCCTTCCCACAAATACTTAATAAAGTCTCCATATTATAAAATAGATGAAAAATCTAACAAGGACAGTAGGGCTTGTAATGACTGTTGCTGGTAGGCAGACATTTATACATAAACCTCAACACCAGATTTCCTGGGAGACAGTAGAAGCTATACTGTATGACCAAAGGTTTGTGAATACCTGACCATCACTCCCATATGAACTTGTTGGACATCCCATTAAAAAACCATGGGCCACTGGGACAACATAGAGATAGATGGTCCCTTATTTGTGGCTCTAACACCCTCTGGTCTTCTGGGAGGGCTTTCCACATGATTCTGGAGTGTCTGTGGGAATTTGTGAACAGTAAGGCATAAAAAGAGTATTTGTGACATCAGGAACTAATGGTAAATGAGGAGCCTTCAGTCAGCATTTCAGTTCATCCTGAGGTGTTTAATAGGGTTGAGGTCAGGACTCCGTGTAGGCCACTTGGTTTAATTTTTTCCAAACCAAACTCGGTAAGCCAGACTTTATGGAGCTGACCTTGTGTACTGGGGCACAGTCCTTATGGAGCCTACCCCAAACTGTTGACACAGTGCACGATTGTCTAAAATATGTGTTTATGCTGCAGAATTAATGTTTCCATTCACAGGAAACAACTCAACTCAATTTGTCAGTTTTGGGTAGGCTGAGCATTTAATTACCACTGATTATACACCCAAAAACATTATTGTACTATAGACGCAATTAAAAGCAGCAAAGACACATTATGCCAGATTTAAAACGTAAAAAAATAGGGAAAAAGTTCACGCTAATCTACCAGTATCAAGGCTTTTCTTATTTTTAGGTGAGAAATGTAAACAGGACGCAATATAAATAAATACGTTCATATATTTAAAAAAAAAAAATCAGATTATAGATTGTGTTCTCAGTGACTCATTGGAGCAGAAATCATGCATCATTTGTCATAGAATTCCATGATCTATTGCTGCATCATTTACTTCACTGGCACCCTATGCTAACACTATCATGTTTTTTTTTTTATAATCTGCAATTGCTTATGCAGAATTACAGCATTTAGCAATGGTGCACAATAAACCAAGGAACAACTGGTTGCAGCAATCGGCAACCAGTCAAGGTTTGTGTCATTAAAATTCAGCTAGGTTTAGAGAAGCACCCAATTAAAATACCATTAATGTACATTCCAGTTAGATTGTCAGTGATATGGAATAAGTGTATTTTCCAAGGCAGTTTTTGTATCTGAAACAGCTAACATTAAAAAGATATATAACATATCGCTCAAGTATTCACAAACAAACAAACAAACCTAAAGTTTAGAGCCCTTGCACACTGGGGCGGGGGGCGGCGTCGGCGGTAAAACGCCGCTATTATTAGCAGCGTTTTACCGTCGGTATGCGGCCGCTAGCGGGGCGGTTTTACCCCCCGCTAGCGGCCGAGAAAGGGTTAAATACCACCGCAAAGCGCCTCTACAGAGGCGCTTTGCCGGCGGTATAGCCGCGCCGTCCCATTGATTTCAATGGGCAGGAGCGGTAAGGGAGCGGTATACACACCGCTCCTTCACCGCTCCGAAGATGCTGCTGGCAGGACTTTTTTTACTGTCCTGCCAGCGCATCGCTCCAGTGTGCAAGCCCTCGGGGCTTTCACACTGGAATGAAAGCAGCGGCACTTTCAGGGAGGTTTGCAGGCGCTATTATTAGCGCAATAGCGCCTGCAAACCGCCCCAGTGTGCAAGGGCTCTTAAGGTCAGTGTTGTAAACACAAAGAGAAATAGGGTTAGCACAAACTGTCATCTGCTACCAGAATTAAAGAAGATCTCCACAGAAAAAAGGCACTTTTTCATATTTTCAAAGTATTGGTCATTAACAAATGCTGTCTCGGTTTCTAAAATTAAGGGCTGATCATTTCCAATGTAACCCAACTCCGAAACCAAACTAACTTTTTCTTTTTGCTTGCTCCACTGGTGAAGGTGTGCTGAGCCTACCATCACCATTGACAGCAGTAAAAAGCCAAGGAGCACAAATCTAGTTTTTGAAGTTCTTCCATATCATACCTCTTGCCATGGAATCCCAAAAGCTGGAAATATTCCTCCCCTGTGGAAAAAAAATCCTGCAAAATCATTCTGCATATTCCATGGTGCCAGTCTAGGAAGAACACAGTGCTTGGCGGAGTTCCTATTAAAGCCAGGAAGCATGTTACCATCTATAGTTCTACATTAAAGGGATGACTATACTTTAACCAACTCCCAACACCAACTTAAGTATTCCAGACAAGAATATTCTTCTGCACATCTTCTACTTGGCTTCCAGTGGGCCACAGAGCAAAATTGTGGCATAAACAAGGATACGACTTTGAAAGAGGTGCTGGGGAGGTGTTCACATGAAGAATAAATGCAGTAAAAGTACAGTTATGCCTTAGGCGCTTATTACTAGGAAGTTGACATAGTGCTGCAAAGAAGACGGTGGTTACATGTTGATTGCTTTATCATAGAAAGCAAAAAAGTTAGCCTTTCTTTTATTAAAGCAGGAATGCTACTGTTTTTCAGGGACAAGGTCAAATTGCCATGTACCTCAATGTAACCCATGATTACAGATAAGTAGTGTAATATTAAATGCTCGTTGCATGGCTCTCTGGTCGAACTACTTTAAGTCACAGACCCAAAACAAGCTTGTGCTTCTGGACTTCTGATTTCACTGGCCACAGCCTCAGCAGGACAGCCAAGCAACTATTCTTTTCACAACGAGTTCAGCAAAGCAGCATACATCTTTCTCTTATGAGAGGTTCAATGCAAAAAGCCTTACTTAAGTTATCATGACATCCATAGAGAAAATGCAGAAAAAAAGAATCAAAGCAATGTATTTAGTAAATAAATTAATGTGCAGAAGGAAAAGCCCTTTTCATTGTCATCATCATGAAATATCAAAGCATAAACCTAGCACACCAATGGTACAGACATTGGAAGTTTGTGTGCTGCCTGTTGTGCTTTTTACATTTTTTTAGTTATTATTTAAATGATTGGACTCCTCTTCATCTCCCACTTCTATGACTTCCACGTTTCCTACCATCTTTCCAGTGACTATTTCACCACCCTTTCCAGACAATGTGTTTTCAATATCTGATGGCACCTTCTGATATATAGTTCCTGAAAAAGGGCTTAACCATCCAGGAGAGAAACTACCACCAAAAGCTTGCTTCAACCCTTCCCAGCTGCTGGCCTTTTCCCAGGATGGGGTCTCATTCTTCAGCTTTTCAATGCCCTGAGAGTTGGAAAAAAAAGAACAATTCAAGGTAAAGTGCAACCATTGGTTGGACAAGTATTTACATATATAATAACACAAGATTCTTTAACATACTGTATTAATATTTCCATATTAGTTTAGGTTCAACAGAAGATTCTCCATTATAGAGATATTACCAAGAACATGCAACACCACAATGTATACCTAAGGCATACAAATATATGCAGAATTCAATTGCTGGGTATTGTTGCCCAGGTAAGGCGGTCTCTTCATGTTTCTGTGGAGGTAATTCACCATCTGGCTCTATACAAGCCTTTCTGCTTGTTGCTTGTAGATGGAAAAATGTGAGCCATTTCATCGCTTCAGTATCCGGACAACCATTGTTACCACTTATAATAAACTTTTATGGTGCAAAATATGGGTTTGCAAGGACATTTGGTGCACACAAAGTGGATTTATATCCTATGTGGATATTGAATATTCTATTTAAATAATATTTTTGCACCTGGAGCTCAGTTTTCATTATTTCATGGATGGCAACAGAAGCTACTTTCCTGAGCCTGAAAGGAATTCTTTGTACGGCTGTGCAGAGTGAAAGATGTGTGTAAATCACAAGACTGGCTGTCCAAAATTATAAATCCTTTGACAGTTGAAAACTGTATTGCCTAGCCCTTTACCCGGTGTGCCATTTTATTGTTTAATAAAGGTTTATTTAAAGATTTTTTCAAGAGGTACATCCACATGTCAAAATGAGAATTTAAAGTCATACTAAAGTCTTTTTTTTTTTTTTTAAATAACAAACATGTTATACTTACCTGCTCTGTGCAGGGGTTTTGTACAGCCAGATCCTCCTGGTCTTGGGTCCCACACCGGCGCTCCTGGCCCCTCCCTCCTATCGAGTGCCCCCACAGCAAGCAGCTTGCTATGGGGGCACCCTACCTGCAGCTCTGTGTGTCCATTCAGACATGGAGCCATGGTTTGGCCCTGCCCCCTCTTTCTCCTCATTGGGTGACTTTGACAGCAGCGGGATCCAATCAGGAGGGGAGTCCCAGACAGCCAAGGCACTACTGCACATCGCTGGATCGAGATGGGATCAGGTAAGTGTTAGGTGGGGTAAGTGTTAGGGGACACACTGAAGGTTTTTTTTATCTTAATGCATAGAATGCATTAAGTTGAACAACCTTCTGCCTTTACAACCAATTTAATGAAAGGCCTGAATGTACATTAGGTACCAACAATGAAAACAAATACAAATGAAAATAGGCATCATATAATCAATACAGAACAATGACACCTGGGTGAACATTTAGGGGAAAAAGTTAGGGGTAGAATGATAAAGACTGAAGGGGCTAAACAGAAAGGCGCATGGTGCCTCAGTCCCAGCTTCAGAAGTTGACTTACCCAATTTCTAGTTAGGCCTTATAAACTCTCAGATTCTCACTATACACTTCATACAAGCTCCAGGTAAGAAGGAGCAGTTTTTAAGGCGATTGTCAGGCCCATATCTTTCAGAAATGTTAGTGAGAATCACGAGCCTGGAGTGCCATTTTAAATAATTTCATACAAATCTACTTTGAACTTAAAGAGGAAGTAAAGTCTTCCTCTTTAATTGTACCTACAGGTAAGCCTATAATAATGCATACCTGTAGGTACTGTAAATATCGTCTAAACTTGCACCTTTTAGGAGATATTTACTATATACACTGCCGCCAACGTCATCGGTGCATGCACACTGAAGGAACGGCCCGCTCGTGCCGTTTCTTCAGGGCACATGCCGTGACTGGCAGCTCCCGTGCGCATGCGTGGGAGTGACGTCATTGCAGCTTCCGCCAATCACAGCGCCAAAGGCGGCAGGTCCGGAAGTAACTCCAGGAAAGATGTTGGTCCTGTGAGCGGTGTGCCAGCGCTAGGGATGAGCCGAACACCCCCCTGTTCGGTTCGCTCCAGAACATGCGAACAGGAAAAAAGTTTGTTCAAACACGCGAACACCGTTAAAGTCTATGGGACACGAACATGAATAATCAAAAGTGCTAATTTTAAAGGCTTATATGCAAGTTATTGTCATAAAAAGTGTTTGGGGACCTGGGTCCTGCCTCAGGGGACATGGATCAATGCAAAAAAAAAATTTAAAAACGGCCGTTTTTTCGGGAGCAGTGATTTTAATAATGCTTAAAGTGAAACAATAAAAGTGTAATATCCCTTTAAATTTCGTACCTGGGGGGTGTCTATAGTATGCCTGTAAAGGGGCGCATGTTTCCCGTGTTTAGAACAGTCTGATAGCAAAATGACATTTCAAAGGAAAAAAAGTCATTTAAAACTACTCGCGGCTATTAATGCATTGCCGGTCCGACAATACACATAGAAGTTTATTGATAAAAACAGCATGGGAATACCCCACAGGGGAACCCCGAACCAAAATTAAAAAAAAAAAAAAATGACGTGGGGGGTCCCCCTAAATTCCATACCAGGCCCTTCAGGTCTGGTATGGATATTAAGGGGAACCCCGGCCAAAATTAAAAAAAAAAAAAAAAATGACGTGGGGGTCCCCCAAAATTCCATACCAGTACCTTCAGGTCTGGTGTGGATTTTAAGGGGAACCCCGCGCCAAAATTTAAAAAAAAAACGGCGTGGGGTCCCCCCAAAAATCCATACCAGACCCTTATCTGAGCACGCAACCTGGCAGGCCGCAGGAAAAGAGGGGGGGGACGATAGAGCGGCCCCCCCTCCTGAACCATACCAGGCCACATGCCCTCAACATTGGGAGGGTGCTTTGGGGTAGCCCCCCAAAACACCTTGTCCCCATGTTGATGAGGACAAGGGCCTCATTCCCACAACCCTGGCCGGTGGTTGTGGGGGTCTGCGGGCGGGGGGCTTATCGGAATCTGGAAGACCCCTTTAACAAGGGGACCCCCAGATCCCGGCCCTCCCCCCTGTGTGAAATGTTAAGGGGGTAGTACCCCTACCATTTCACTAAAAAACTGTCAAAAATGTTAAAAATGACAAGAGACAGTTTTTGACAATTCCTTTATTTAAATGCTTCTTCTTTCTTCTATCTTCCTTCGGTTTCTTCCTCCATCTTCTTCTTCTTCTGGTTCTTCTGGCTCTTCCTCCGGTGTTTTCGTCCAGCATCTCCTCCACGGCGTCTTCTTCCCTTCTTCTCCTCGGGCCGCTCCGCATCCATGGCATGGAGGGAGGCTCCCGTTCTTCTCTTCTTCATCTTCTTATCCGGGCCGCTCCGCATCCATGGCATGGACGGAGGCTCCCGCTGTGTGACGCTTCTCCTCTTCTGACGGTTCTTAAATAACGGGGGGGCGGGACTTCCCTGTGACGTCACGGGGAATGCCACAGGGAAGTCCCGTCATGTCCCGTGCGTCAGAGGGGGGCGGGGTCACCGGGTGCCCCCCCCTTATTTAAGAACCGTCAGAAGAGGAGAAGCGTCACACAGCAGGAGCCTCCCTCCATGATGAAGAGAAGAGCGGGAGCCTCCCTCCATGCCATGGATGCGGAGCGGCCCGAGGAGAAGGGAAGAAGATGCCGCAGAGGAGATGCTGGACGAGAACACCGGAGGAAGAACCAGAAGAGCCAGAAGAACCAGAAGAAGAAGAAGAAGAAGATGAAGGAAGATAGAAGAAAGAAGAAGCATTTAAATAAAAGAATTGTCAAAAACTGTCTCTTGTCATTTTTAAAATTTTTGACACTTTTTTAGTGAAATGGTAGGAAAGTACCCCCTTACCATTTCACATAGGGGGGAGGGCCGGGATCTGGGGGTCTCCTTGTTAAAGGGGGCTTCCAGATTTCGATAAGCCCCCCGCCCGCAGACCCCCACAACCACCGGCCAGGGTTGTGGGGACGAGGCCCTTGTCCTCATCAACATGGGGACAAGGTGTTTTGGGGGGCTACCCCAAAGCACCCTCCCAACGTTGGGGGCATGTGGCCTGGTACGGTTCAGGAGGGGGGGCGCTCTCTCGCCCTCCCTTTTCCTGCGGCCTGCCAGGTTGCGTGCTCGGATAAGGGTCTGGTATGGATTTTTGGGGGGACCCCACGCCAATTTTTAAAAAAATTTTGGCGCGGGGTTCCCCTTAATATCCATACCAGACCTGAAGGGTCTGGTATGGAATTTAGGGGGACCCCCCACGTCATTTATTTTTTTAATTTTGGTTCCCTGTGGGGAATTCCCATGCCGTTCTTATCAATGAACTTCTATGTGTATTGTCGGACCGGCAATGCATTAATAGCCGCGAATAGTTTTAAATGACTTTTTTTCCTTTGAAATGTCATTTTGTGTTTGCGCCCCTTTACAGGCATACTATAGACACCCCCCAGCTACTAAATTTAAAGGGATATTACACTTTTATTGTTTCACTTTAAGCATTATTAAAATCACTGCTCCCGAAAAAAACGTCAGTTTTTAAAACTTTTTTTGCATTGATCCATGTCCCCTGGGGCAGGACCCAGGACCCCAAACACTTTTTATGACAATACCATGCATATAAGCCTTTAAAATTAGCACTTTTGATTTCTCCCATAGACTTTTAAAGGGTGTTCCGGGGCATTTGAATTTGCCGCGAACACCCCAAATTGTTCGCTGTTCGGCGAACTTACGAACAGCTGATGTTCGAGTCAAACATGAGTTTGACTCAAACTCGAAGCTCATCCCTAGCCAACGCAAATTCAGGGCATCGTTTTAAGGTAAGTATTTCATAATAAGCTAGCTCATTATGTCTTTGTCTTGCAGGTTTTTATTTATTTATTTTTTTTTTTTAGGTTTACAACCGCTTTGAGGCACCTTTCACACTTGTATTACCTGAAAGTTGCGCGACTTTGACGTGATTTGAAGCAATGTCTGTGTAATCTTGAGGTCTAATGGACCTTAAGTCACATCAAAGTTGGACCAAATTAGTGCAAGGACTACTTTGAAGTCGTTGGGACTTGAAGTCGCACAGATATGAACGGTACTCATTGGAAATCATGGGGTACGACTTGTCATGCAACTTTGCAGTCCCAAGTAGCAGGACAAGTCCCACAAGTGTGAAAGGGGCCTATATATTTCTACATTTTTAATGGTTGTATTGGTTACTATTTAACATTATATCAAAGTACCTCTGGGTTATTTACCTCCACAAATTTTAAGGCATTCCAAACAGATTAATATAAGACTAGTGGATGTTGTACGGCAGTCCTCAACTCTGCTTTGTGGCCAAAAAATGTGACTAGTCAAACAATTTGGCCTTCGCAACTTTTTATCTATATCCCTTAAATTAAAAAGCTGCTGAAATTATATGATCAATTTATATTTGCCAAGTCTGCAACTATTGGCTTCCTCATGCATACCTGGACACTGTACTGCCTTAACACCCCTGAAAGTCTGAAACAAGAGACAGTCAGAACAGTTGACTGTTATTCCCATCACAAGACTGAAGGAGTCATTTCTGAATGAATAGTCAGAAGTTATTTAAATATAAAATAACATACAGTATATACCGCGTGTAAAATAAGTATTGAACACATCACCATTTTTCTAGGTAAATATATTTCTAAAGGTGCTATTGACATGACATTTTTACCACATGTCGGTAACAACCCATGCAATCCATACATACAAAGAAACCAAAACAAATAAGTTAAAAAATGAAGTTATGTGTAATAAAATGGAATGACACAGGGAAATAGTATTGAACGCGCTAACTTAAACTTATTCAATACTTCGTACAAAATCCTTTGTTGGTAATGACAGCTTCAAGATGTCTCCTGTATAGAGAAACTATTCACAGATGTTGCTCAGGTGTGATTTTGGCCCATTCTCCCACACAATTCCACTTCAAATCTTGATGAATCTTCTATGAACTCTGATCTTTAGTTCTGTCCATAGATTTTCTAATGAATTCAAGTCAGGTGATTGGCTGGGCCATTCTAGCAGCTTTATTTTCTCTTTGAAACCAATTGAGAGTTTTTTTGGCTTTATGTTTGGGATCATTGTCTTACTGAAATGTCCACCCTTGTTTCATCTTCATCATTCTGATAGGTGGCAGGAGATTTCTATCAAGAATGACTTGGGGTGATGTGCAGTGCCATTTGAACTCCAAACATGGTGTGTATTATGACATCCAAAGAGTTAAATTTTGGTCTCATCTGACCAGACTATATTCTCCCAGTATTTCACAGTCTTGTCTAAATGTTGTGCAGCAACCTTTACATGAGCTTCAACATGCTTTTTCTTCAGCAATACGTGGTGAGCGTGTATACAGGACGTGATAACGACCCCAAACACACCTCCAAGATGACCACTGCCTTGCTAAAGAAGCTGAGGGTAAAGGTGATGGACTGGCCAACCCTATTGAGCATCTGTGGAGCATCCTCAAGGTGGAGGAGCGCAAAGTCTCTGATATCCACCAGCTCCGTGATGTCGTCATGGAGGTGTGGAAGAGGACTCCAGTGGCAACCTGTGAAGCTCTGGTGAACTCCATGCCCAAGAGGGTTAAGGCAGTGCTGGAAAATAATGGTGGCCACACAAAATATTGACACTTTGGGCCCAATTTGGACATTTTCCCTTAGGGGTGTACTCACTTTTGTTGCCAGCGGTTTAGACATTAATGGCTGTGTGTTGAGTTATTTTGAGGGGACAGCAAATGTACACTGTTAAACAAGCTGTACACGCACTACTTTACATTGTAGCAAAGTGTTATTTCTTCAGTGTGACAGCTCTCATGTGCCTGCTTAGTGCATCCACATGAGAGCTAATAAACTCATTGACTATTTATACACAGACACTAATTGTGATTTTAAAAAGCCACAAATGTGGGAAATTAACCTTTAATTGCCATTTTAACCTGTGTGCGCCACCTTCTGTGTCTGTACCAAGGCCAAACATTCCAGGGTATGTAAACTTTTGATTAGGGTCATTTGGGTAGTTTCTGTTGTCATTATGATTTAACCACTTCGCGCCCGCGCTATAGCCGAAAGATGGCTACAGTGCGGCGCTCAATTGCCGGGAGGGCGTCCCTGGATGTCCTCCTGTTTACTTCCCCTCTGCGTCCCTTGGACACAGTCAATCACAGATTGTGCTAAATGGCCATTTAGCGGCCATTTAGCACTCAATCGGCGTGTCCAATGAGAGGTGATCTCATATGTAAACATATGAGATCATCTCTCATTGCCGGCTCTCCCTCCTCGCACAGAGACAGTGTGTGAGGAGGGAGAGGTCCCGTGCTGCAGCGGTGAGTGTACACAAAAAAAATGGAAAATTCAGTGCCCACAGTACCTGTCAGTGCCATCTGTCCCCAGTGCTACCTATCAGTGCCATCTGTCCCCAGTGCCACCTATCAGTGCCATCTGTCCCCAGTGCCACCTATCAGTGCCATCTGTCCCCAGTGCCACCTATCAGTGCCACCTGTCCCCAGTGCCACCTGTCAGTGCCATCTGTCCCCAGGGCCACATGCTGTTATCAGTGTCACATGTCATCAGTGCCACGTATCAGTACCATCTGTCAGTGTCATGTGCCATCAGTTATCAGTGTCACGTGTCATCGGTGCCACGTAATAATGCCATCTGACATCAGTGCCACGTATTAGTGCCATCTGTCATCAGTGCCACATCAGTGTCACCAGTGCCACATCAGTGTCATGTGTCAGTGCCACATATTAGTGCCATTTGTCATCAGTGCTATGTATTAGTGCCATCTGTCATCAGTGCCACATCAGTGTCACGTGTCATTGTCCTGGTGCTCCAGGGCCTTCAAAAGTGTAATAGGTAGTCAACAAGTTAGATGTGTAATTTATTCTCCTAGAACACGTGATGGTGCTCCCTGCATGTTCGGCCTCTCTATGTGGCTAGGCTGTGAAAATATCCCACACGTGGTATCGTAATACTCAGGAGTAGCAGAATGTAGTTTGGGGCGTTATTTGTGGTATACACATGCCATGTGAGAGAAATAACCTATTACAATGACAATTTTGTAAAAAAAATCTTCATTTTGCAAAGAATTGTGGGAAAAAATCACAACAACAAAAACCTCACCATGCTTCTTACTAAATACTTTGGAATGTCTACTTTCAAAAAAGGGGTCATTTGGGGGGTATTTGTACTTTCCTGGCTTGTTCAGGTCGCAAGAAATGTGATCAATTTATCACAGAAACGAAGAAAAATTTGGGGTTTTTTTTTTCAAAATTTTCGTTTTTTTTTCATTCATAGCGCAAAAATTAAAAAACCCAGAGGTGATCAAATACCACCAAAAGAAAGCTCTATTTGTATGAAAAAAAGGACAAAAAATTAATTTGGGTGCAGTGTTGCATGACTGAGTAATTGTCATTCAAAGTGTGAAAGCACCAAAAGCTGAAAATTGGTCTGGGCAGGAGGGGGGTTTAAATGCCCAGTAGGCAAGTGGTTAAAAAGAGTAAACACAGTTGATTTGATAATAAATGGCTTCAGCCAAACACTAACCATGAGTGAAAGAAATGTTTTTGTGTCACCATTCATATTCTCTGAAATATGGCTAAGAAATCATAAATTCTGCCAGGGTATGTAAACTTATGAGCACAACTGTATAATATATATATATATATATATATATATATATATATATATATATATATAAAATGTGTATGTATATACATTTTTTCTGTATATATATATATATATATATATATATATATATATATATATATATATATATATATATATATTAGAAGGCTGCCATTGGCTAGCCTGAGTTTGTAGGAGGAGTCTGGGGCTTATAATCCCCCCTCCTTCCCTACACACTCATTGGCTAGCGTTTTCTGGTGGATTAGACAGTTGACATGTCACTTCCGGTTCCGGGTCAAGCTCAGTGGAAATTCTCTGTCTGGCAGTGCTTTGCCCCCCAGCCAGCTTGCTTTGGATCATTATTTTCTCTGCTCAGGAGAACCTTGGCTAATATGGATCGTAGGGAAGGAGTCGGGCTGTCATTTCCGGGTATCGGACGGCAGAGTGGTCGTTGTGTGGATGCTCGCCTCATTTCCATTGTTCGCTTCCGGTGGCTCATACGTTTCAGCAGCTCGGCTATCGGTACAGGTACCTATCGCAGGTATTGCACCCGGGTATGCAGCGGTCTTATAAAAGGTAGGTGCGGGGCCGGGATGGCTAGGGGGGGCAGTGGAACACATGTACCATACCTTGGGGGTGGTCACTGGCCCTATGGTTAGGGAACTGTCACTGCAGGTTTGCTCTGTCAGGGCTGGCTGCATCATTTACTCTGGGGGTTGCACTTAGTCATCTGACCCCCACGTGCATGGTGTATCACTGGGTCTGCCCATGATGTTGGTTTGGCCAGCATTTCCAGCACCAAGGGCCATGGTACTGGGCACATCACTAGTGTCATTCATACAATCCGCTGGGTCTTGTAGTTCCACTACTGGTGGCCTCGTTTAGCCCCTCATTGGGTGCCACATCACGAACCTCAGCACGATCAGGTCAGGCAGGGCTCAGCTCCAGGGGCCTCAGTTCTGGGAACGTCACTGGCGTTACTCGGACAGTCCACTGATTCTCATAATTACACGGCTTGGTGGCCCCGTTATCCCCACATTGGGCTGCCACTGTCACGGCATTTGGACCATGTCACAGCTCACAGGTGGGTCGGGTCACACACAGCCTATTCTCTCAGCCCCTCACTTGTGGGGTTTCATGATGTTTGTTCTCTGCTGCAGGTTCACCATTCTTTCTCCCACCACAGAGTTCACAATCACTCTGTTCAGGTGGTGTCTTATTTTGGGTTGCTTTTAAGTTTTGATTTTCTGCTTGCTCATTCCATCATTTTATTTAGTGCATACTTCATCATGTTGTTTCAGGTGGATTCCACATTTTACATTCAGGAACAGCAAGGTGTGTTCTGTGTGTCTTTCGGTCAGGGGTCATAGCTAGTTGCACTACATACCAGGATCTGTCATGTGTACAGATCCGTGCGGGCTGAGGTTTCGTTTTTTAAATGATTGTCGCTTTTGCAGTCTTCTTGCCTGTACTTCATACGTCATACATTGCACCTCACTTACATTCCTATTTCTACCTACCATGATCTGTAAGTTCCAAGCTCTGAGTGTTCATTTTTAATTACCTGTCTTTGCACTGTAGATTACTTGAGCTTGTTTACTACATACACACAGGGGGTTACGGTCACTAGATTCACCATCACGCGCTGTTCCTGTTTGTTCACTTTATTTCACCGCACCTATATTTTATACTGTATTAGGCACGGTAGGGTGTCTTTGTTTTTTCAGGATTTTATTTTTCTGGGGTCTGATGGTCTAAAGTTGGGTTTTTCCACAGATTCGGACATGTCGCATGTTTTGTAGAGCGACGAATTTGCCTTCATCCCTCCTACTCTTGTTAGGGGTTCAGAGCACGGCAGCGCCCCATCTCTGAGAAACTGGACTATACCGAAGCTCATTGCAGAGCTCCAATGCAGGGGCATTCCGTTCTCGACTACGGCCAGGAAAGCGGAGTTGTTCAGGCTTATATTTTCTAGCCCGTCCCAGGCACAGCCATTCACTAGTGCAGAGAATATGTCATTGCTTACGTCACTAAGCCAGATTCACACAGTCCTAAACACACTCTCCACTTCTGTTCAACTGCTGCAAGATAGGATGGATGTGATGGAGGCCCGTCCAGCCAGGGTGGAAGTTGCTGCCACTTCCACAGCCCCTGCGCTAGCTGGCACCTCTGCAGGTAATACCAGCGTGCCATTACCTGTAGCTATTCCTTCACCACTAGCGGTGCTGCCATCCGTGTCCCCTGCGCACTTCATCCCTGCCAACCTCAAAAAAGATATCTTAGAGGGGAAGGATTTAAATCTGGCATCCCTGCTCATAGCGTCACAAGACGTGGTCGAAAACAAGTCTTATGCTTGGGAAGTCTCTGTGGTTCTCAAACCTAGAGACCCAAGGCTCAATCCTAAACCCAGCATAGCGGAGTTTGTTCTGTCCTTTGGTATTTACAGAGACGTCATTTTTGCTCTTAGTCCTGGCAGGAGAGAGGAGTTGGACCTTTATCTACACAAGGTGGTGGATGGCTCACAAGTACGGCGGCTCTACGTTCTACGACTATCACCGGTCTTTTTCAGCGAAGGTCGCAGCTACTTGGGCGCAGTTTCAAATGGTCACATGTTGGAGCAATATTGACATGGAATTGTTCTGTAGGCACTTTGCCAATCAGAAATCTCCAACATGTGGCCATTGCCAGTCATCAGCCCACACCACCAATTGGCGTCCCAATCTGGAGCATTCCCTGTTGTCTGGTTCTGCCAGGCAGGTGTCCAGTGGATCCTCCGAAGGGCAATCGGGTCAGGTAGACAAACTGGGCAGATCCATTCGTATTTTAGGCAAAGCTCAGCTGTGTAACAATTTCAATTACTTGCCTGTAACTATAATCAATGCAGACTTCTTCATGTTTGTGCCAACTGCTTCAGGGCACACCCCAAATCCTCCTGTCCCCTCAAGGTCCTTCTTGACTAAGTCGAGTCAATGTTTCCAGATTAGAGTTCTGGTTGTTACACCACCCATCCCCTCCTCTCAGGCAGTTTCTCGCAGGGGGGTTTTCTGACGGCCTACATTACTTTACCTTCGCAGACTTTTGAATGTGCCAACCTATTATCTGCCACTAGCAATGCCCTATTAGTAGGTGAAATGTTACAGGTCGAGTTAGCCAAGGGGTTTGTCATAGGGCCATTTCTTGCTGCACCCTTAAGTATATGCAAGGGAAAAAGGGAGAAATTGCCCCGGGGATTGTACGGGTGGGGGTTAGTGCATATAAGGCAAGTAGGAAAGTATGGGAGTAGTAAAAATTACAAATTTTATTCAAAATACATAAGCTACACGATTAAAACCAATATGCTGAACAATTCATGTCTATCATAAAAGATACATTAGACTTGGACAAGTAGAAATGTATCTTATGTATCTTTTATGATAGACCATACAGTGTATCCTCAAAAATGAACTGTATAAACAAAATTCTGAAACATTTTTGGTATTCTGACTGTCATGTTCGATTGTGTTCTCTCACCTTAGAGTCCTCTCCGACATGCTAGAGGAGATTAACTGTATGAATTGTTCATCATATTGATTTTAATCATGTATCCTATGTATTTTGAATAAAATTTGTAATTTTTCCTACTCCCATGCTTTCCTACTTGCCTTATATGCACCAACCCCCACCCGTACAGTCCCCGGGGCAATTTCTCCCTTTTCCACCTTGATTATTTGGGATGAGGTGTGGGGTTCTCTCTCTCTCTCTCTCTCTCTATATATATATATATATATATATATACATATACATACACACACACATACACATACACACACACACACACACACATATATAATCTTGCTTGGTAGGTTTTTGTCCTCATATTTTTAGTATGTGCAGGGTCAGCCCCATTGGTGTGGTTAAGGGTAAATTTTCAAATAAACATTGGTTAATCTATGACTTGTCTGCTCCTCATTCCTCACATACTGTATACCTGGTTTTAATTCTCTTATTCCTTCAGAAGAATTTTCGCTGCAATATTCGTCAGAGGACTTGGCCATTCAGTACATTTTGCAGTCAGGTACATGGTTAACCAAAGCCGATATTTCAGATGCCTTTAAACTCCTCCCCATCAATCCGACCCTCTGGCAATGGCATGGTTTCAAATGGCGGGAGCAGTATTATTTTGCCACAAAGTTGGCTTTTGGGTCCAAGAGCAATCCGTGGCTCTTCAACACTTTTGCCTCAGCTCTCAATTGGATATTGTCCAATCACAAAGGGTGTCAGTGGGTCATTCATTATTTGGATGATTTTTTGCTATTAGAGAGCCCTGCGCAGTCTCCCAAGGATCTTGAATCGCTCGCGGAACTGTTTGCTGGTTTAAACGTCCCCTTAGCTGTTCACAAGGTGGAAGGGCCTGCCACGGTTATTACCTTCCTAGGTATTACCCTCGACACTAATCTATGATCGCTAGTTTGCCTCAAGATAGGGCTGGATAGGATTTGTGGCACCATTCACAATCTTGTCAGGTCCCCTGTTTGCTCTAAGAAGGATTTGCGGTCTCTGTTAGGCATGCTTAACTTTGCCATGAGGATTATTCCTCAAGGCAGGTCATTTGTGTCTAGGTTGTTGGCTCTCCTACCTCTGTGCCAGGACACAGATTCAGCTGTGAGGTTACAAGCCTGCTGATCTGCTCATGTGGGACCAGTTTGTTTTTGAACAATTGGAACGGTATCTCCATGTTTATCCATCTTCCTACGGCCATGCCCCCCAGAATTTTTTCAGATGCCGCAGCTGATGCTGATGCCTTATCTTGTTATGATTTCCGGCGTTTCTGCCTACAGCATCCGAAAGCAGATCGGGTGGGCAAGCCGGTACCTCCTTTTACCACGTTGACAATGGATTAGCCGCTCTCAGGGTGCAGGCTGCCAATCTGGTGAATTCTTCATTGTCAGTGAATACACTCAAGGCTTACAAGACGGCTTGGAGGCGTTTTTCTAGATTCATGTCCTTTTATCCTTGTAATTCGGTCGGGGATGTCAAATACATATTGGCTTTTGCTACCTATTGTCATGGCGAGTTGTCACTTTCATTCAATACCATCAAGTTGTACTTCTCAGGTATTCAGCACTTTATGTTACGTCAGGATCCTGATAGACCATCTTTTTTGCGGCTCATCCCATTAAAGCCATTTTGAAAGGTTTACAGAGTAATCAGGGCCAGTCACGTTTGACATGTCTGCCAATCACCGGCCAGATGTTCCGTGGGCTGTCTGATTTGTTGTCCCTATCACCTCTTGGCTCAGGTCCCAGCCTTGTCTTCAAGGCTGCTGTTTTCCTGAGTTACTTTGGCTTCCTCAGACCCGGGAAGGTATCCCAAGCATGTAACAATGTACCAGTGCTCCTCAAGGGTAGTCTCACCAGATATCCTGATCACTTTTCACTTCAACTACCCAATAACAAAAACCGGTAGACTGGTCAGGGTTTCATCATCAATTTTTACAAGACCAACACTATCTGGTGTCCAGTTGATGTCTTGGACCAGCTCTCCTCCATTTTCGCAGCAGCTCCTCTTGATAGCCCACTACTCCCTTTCCCTACGCAACCTCTAGCTTCCAGACAGTTCATCGCTCATGTTAGAATTTTGCTCGTTAGTTTGGGATTAAATCCAAAACAGTTTTCGGGTTATTCTTTTAGGATTGGGGTGGCTTCCTCTGCATCCAAGCAAGGGGTCCCATCCCACGTCATCAAATACATGGGTTGTTGGAAATCATCCTGTTACAGTCAATATATTCCCGATCCTCACAAGGAAGTTAAACAAGCTTTTGCTACTCTGCTTGACTAACTATGCACATGTTTTACATTAAACTTCACTTTGCTTACTTAGTTCTTATATTTTTGCCTGCAGTTTGCTGAAGATAAGCAGACTAAGGACATGGATTACTGGAACCATGTCCTGTGGTCTAAGACCACATTAATGGCTGTGTGTGGAGTTATTTTGAGGGGTCAGCAAATTTACACTGGAAAGTGAAGGGGTTAATGGTGGATGTGGCGCTGCTCTAGGATCCTGCATAGGTAATAGACTGTGCATGCACCAATTGTTGCCAAAAAAAGTGCAAACATATATCCATTAAATAAAGTGCAAATGTGTATAAAGAAATCAATCGATGTGTAAACAATAATCAATAAAGTGTAAATATGTATCCAGTAATTTATGCTCCAGAAATAACCAGTGATCCTTAAAAAAATTGTGCATAAACCAGTAATATGTTGCAATAAATACAAACAGGGAGTTCGTGGTGCTCCTGTGTTTCACGGACCCAATCGGAAGTGACGCAATGACGCTGTGGCTCCGCCCAGGGAGCACCACGGACTCCGTTTGTAATCATTGCATAAGTCTTTTGCACAGAATGTAAGTGCATGTCTTTTAGTAAAATAAAATTAGTGTTTTAACAAATGGTATTGCACTACGGAGTATTGCTTTTCTTTTACATATACTGCACATGAATGTGGCAATGGGGCTGATAAGGACCAACACAGCAGAGATCTACACAGCAGTATAGCTGTAAAAGTGTGACACCCTCTAGAGGGGACAACCCTCTGGTGAGTAATATATATAGGAGAGCACAGAGTGGACCACCTGCATTTTTTGATATCTTAGAAGGCACAAGGACAAAGAAGCACAAGTCACTTTATTCATCTGTTTTGCTGTTTTTGGACATATATATTTTACTGTTTGATGGACTGAATTTTGGATCAATTAGTACTTTATTGGGACTGAAGACCCATTTTGCGCACAGGATTTATAAATCAGGATTTGGTTTGGATTATTGAACAATTTTTATCACTGCAACATATTACTGGTTTATGCACAATTTTATTAAGGATCACTGGTTATTTCTGGAGCATAAATTACTGGATACATATTTGCACTTTATTGATTATTGTTTACACATCGATTGATTTCTTTATACACATTTGCACTTTAATTGATATATGTTGCTTGCCTTTTTTGGCAACAATTGGTGCATGCACAGTCCATTACCTCTGCGGGATCCTAGAGCAGCGCAACACCCACCATAAACCCCTTCACTTTCCTTGTCAAAAAAGGTTTATTGAATATGCAATAATATAAAGATACATGAAGTAGGTTTACAAGGATCTATAAAGTAAGCTCATTGTTTTACAGTATAGTTTGTATATGTATTTAACATGAAATTTCAAATATTAAATATCAGGTACACAAAACCTAAAATAAAGGTGGAAAGTAATACATCAATCTCTTTTGAAGGCATTTGAGAAATTTATACCACCTATAGGTATTAACTACTGGTAGTATGTGTACAGGTCAGATATATTCTGATAAAGAGCTTTGAATATGAGGTGGAGGAAAGAAAAGAAAAGGAAGAAAAAGGATAGAAAGACAGTGATATAGTCCACAAGGTTGTCCCGCCCGTCAGTTTATTGTCCATTGGCTTCTCCCTGAAGCATTAAAATGTATGTTTCTATAAGTCACTTAATCTGCTACCATGGCAAAAGGACAGAGTCATTGAAATTTGACAGAAATTGTTGTTTTATCCAAGGATGCCATAATTTTTCAAATTGGAATTCGGTTTTGATCGATAGCTGTCATCTTGGCATGAGACATTGCGTTATTCATTCTTTGAATTGTTTCTGCCAGAACCAATGTAGGGAATCTCCATGCCTTGGCCACTGTTTGCTTTGCAGCCGTTAGTAGTTGGATCATAAGTTCGAATTGAGAAAATGTTAACCATTCCGGTTTCAAGTTAAGCAAAGCTATGAATGGGTCTGGTTGTATTATCCTTTTGAATATTTTAGAAGCAATCACGAAAACTTCCTTCCAGAAGATTTGGATTAATGGGCACGTCCACCATATATGTAAATGTGTGCCTATGCCTGGGCACCCTCGAAAACAAAGAGCTGAGGTATTAGGTGAATATTTAGCCACTCTGGCAGGTACAAGGTACCATCAGGTTAAAACTTTATAGTTTGCTTCCAATGCTAAAACATTGGGTGAAGATGATTTAGATGTAAGCCATATACTAGACCATTCCGTGTCCTCTAAAGTTCACCCCAGGTCCTCCTCCCATCTCTGAACGTATGTAGGTTTGTTGAAATGTATGACTCCATATAATTGATTATAAAGTGACAAAATTATTCCTTTAGTAAATGGGTCTTTTTCACAGATTGATTCAAAAATAGATAATTGAGACAAGGGTATTTCCACATTTAGGAATGGTGTAAAAAAGTTTTTAATTTGGAGATATCTAAATATCTCAGAGTTTGGTAGATCATATTTTTCTCTAAGCGTTGGAAATGAAAGGAATGATTTAGATGCCACAAAATCATGTAGTGTCTGAATACCTGAAGTTGACCAAGCTTTAAGTGAATTCGGGAAAATCCATGGCGGATAGAAGGCTGGATTTCTAGTAAAAGATAGGAGAGGATTGTGTGGAGACTGTAATTGATATTTGAATTTTAGTTTATCCCAGATAGATAAAAAGTGTTTAGTTATGGGATTATGTATTTTGGAGCGGTCTTTGGGTTCAAGCCATAACAAGTTTGATATTGATAGAGGATCACATTCTGATGCCTCTATAAATACCCATAATGGGATTTCCTGTTTTGTGTGATACTTGGAGAGACTGGCTAAATGAGCTGCTCTGTAATAGTTAGTAAAGTTAAGATATCCCAGTCCTCCTTTAGTTTTGGGAAGATGTAATGTGTGTATAGGTATACGTGGTTTGGAAGAGCCCCATATAAATTAAGTTGCTCTTTTTTGCACTAGTCTCAAGAAATAGGAAGGAATTGGAATAGGGAGGACTCTGAATAGGTATAGTAATTTTGTAGAATAGTCATTTTAATTGCATTAATCTTTCCTATCCAGGATAAAGGAAGTTGCGACCAATGTTTTAATAGATTTGTGATCTGTCTTAATAAAGGAGGACAATTGGTTGGGAATAAGTCAGAATGAGATGCTGGTAATTGAATTCCAAGATATGGGATTGATTTCTCTGTCCAGGTGAATGGGAGTGCAACCTTCGCCGGAATTAGTTCCAGGTTTGATAGTGAAATATTGAGTACTAGGCATTTCTTAGGGTTAATCATAAGGCCGGAGAAGGCTGCAAATCCATCAAGAACTGGCATTAGATTGGGACCTGAAACCTGTGGTGATGATAGAAAAAGCAATATATCATCTGCAAATATACATATTTTGTGTGTAATACCTCCTACTTCAATGCCAGTTATAGTATGGTTTGTTCTAATGTATTGGGCGATGGGTTCGAGTAAAAGGGCGAATAATAGGGGAGATAATTGACAACCTTGTCGGGTGCCTCTTTCGATATTAAAAGCATCAGATTTGTATCCAGCATATTTTATATAGGCATTGGGTTTATTATACAGTGCTGTAATCCATTTTATAAAGTGGGGGCCAAAACCCCATTTTTGTAAGGAATAGTGCATATATTGCCAGGATACTGTATCGAATGCCCTCTTAATATCAAGAGATAGAAAACATAAAGGGATTTTCCTTTATTTTAGCAATATGTGCCAATAGCACTGCCCTGCGTACATTATCGCCTGCCTGTATTTGGCATAAAGCCTACTTGATCTCTATGTATTAATTTACCTATGATACTATTAAGGCGTTTTGCTAAAAATGTTGCTAATAATTTGATATCAAGATTTAATAGAGAAATGGGCCGATAATTTAGGTAGTATCCTCAGAAAGGGGTTTTGGGATCATACATACAATTGCCATTAGTGTTTCTTGTGGAAAAGAATGTCCTTCTAAAAGTTTGTTGAAAGTTTCAGTTAGAATAGGAGTGAGGATCTCTGAAAATGTTTTGTAATATAGTGCCGAGTATCCATCTGGGCCAGGTCTTTTGTTAAGTTTTAGATCTTTAATGGCATTAGCAACCTCATCTATAGTTATAGGCTCTTCCAAACTGTTTTTTTGGTTCTGAGACAACTCAGGTAAGGTAATTTTTGAGAAAAAAGATTCAGCTTCTGTAGGGTTAAATTCTTTGTTTGATTTGTATAATGCTGCAAGATGTGAGTGAAATTTGCGGACTATTTTAACTGGATTGCTAGTATAAACGTCTTTTGATAATTTCAAACGTATAGGTTTGAAAGATTTATTAGTTGAGTTTAAAGCCCGTGCCAAATATGTGCCTGGTTTGTTTGTGTTCATGTAGAAATTGTGCTTAGAGCGTTTGAGGGATTTATCTACTGATTCTGTGAGAAATAGATCGTATTCCAATCTAGTTTTTTCCAAATGAGATTTTGTACTCTGAGATGGATTATCTTGGAATGATATGGAGGCTGCATTAAAATTTAGTTCTAGTTTCTTTGCTAGAAGTTTGCGTTCCCATTTAAATAATGCCATTTGTCTTTGTATAACACCACGCAAAACAGGTTTGTGAGCTTCCCATAATGTTATCGGGGAAATGTCTGGAGTATTATTGATTGATATGTATTCCATTAAAGCTTGCTCAACAGTCATCTGATGTGATGGGTGTTTGAGCATTATGTCCAGTAGGTACCAAGTTGGGTCATGCGCTTTTGGTATTGTTGAGGCTATAGTTGTGTATACTGCGTTATGGTCTGACCAAGGAATCGGAATTATATCTGACGCAATAATCTCTGGTATCATTCCTATTGTTAGAAAAATATGATCTATTCTGGTAAAGGATTGAGGAGGATGTGAAAAATAAGTGAATTTCTTTTTTATCGGATTACTTTCTCTCCACGAATCTACCAGATTGTATTTGGAAAGAAGTTGGGAGAAAGGTAATTTAGAGGTCATTCTGGATGGGGTAAAAGGTGATTTATCTAGAAATGGGAGGAGGACCTGTTTCGAATCCCTGCACATAATCACTTTTCCCATTTTCTGCGTATTAATCACTTGTAATACGTGCGAGAGGAAAGGTGTAGGGTGTTTATTAGGAGCGTAGTAGGAAATCATTGTGACTGCTGTATCCATTATATAACCCATGAGTATCAGTTATCGACCTTCTGGGTTTTTAATTTCTGATGATAGGGTAAATGGTGTGGACCGGTGAAATGCAGAGTTCCCCTTTGTTTGGTACTGGCTGAAGCCGTAAAAATTTGTGGATAAAAAGGGGATATATATTTAGGTGTGAAATTATTGGTGAAGTGTGTTTCAATGTGGGCCTTCTTGTTATGGAAAGTACGGAATGCTTTGGTCCTTTTCTGAGGAACATTCCCTGAACATTCAGGGATAGGATATTCAATGGTGCCATGGTAACAGATCAAATAGTTTTGACGTACTTTTTATTATGCAATGCTGACTACGCGGATCAACCTGTGTGGTCTGAAGAAATGAAAAGGTAGGAAAGAATCCAGTGGAGTCTGGAGTGAAGAGTAAACAAAGAACATATAAGGTTAGATGATACATTGTATGAAATAATATGTGTAAATAATCGCAAGTTGCCAGTGAAAGAGAATAAATATCCCTATCAGGGGAAAAAGTGCCTTCGTCAGACTATCACATATTATGGGTGGGAGAATGAGGAAGGCTAATGGGGGTACACGGATCTTCCGCTTACAGGAGAGAAGTGCTATAGTAAAAGCATCAAAAGGATGCCTCAATAATTGGAGTGCAGGATACTTTATATTGTTAGAATTAGTTGTTCCAGGGTGATTGTATATAGTTAATAATACCCTAGATTAAATAATTCAGTCAAAAAAGTACCGTTTATAACTTTGGTATGGATAAAGATCATTTTAGGATTTTTGGGAGTTTAAATCTATTAGAGTAAGCAATTACATATTTTAATCATATGTATTTGTTTAAATATGGTAATTCATAGATTATGAATGTATCGAAACAGATTGGATTAAAAGAAAACAAAATTAGAGGAACGAATTAGGTAATAATATACTTATTTTGTGAAAAGAAAAAGCTCCCATTACTTCTGGATCAGCTTTTGCTCGTTTGCAACTGAAAGTAATTTGTATATTATTATTTCCAGAATTGAATAACTGAATAAGGCATTCCTTATAGCTTTAAAATGTATAAATGTAATAAGAATCAGAAGTAATAAGAAATATAACTTGAATGTAACACAGTCCCACATAATATGTGAATATCAGGATAAAGTTACATTCAGTTACATTTACAGATCTTATAGAGAACAATCTCTAAGTGAGTATGTTGAAGAGATACTAGGATTTAAGTTGTCAGCCCATGGAGTCTTCTTGGTCCATGGATGCAGTGGCATAACGGCCTGTTTTGTGAGAATGATGATTTCCATTTTGTTCTGAAATTTTCTGAGTACTGCTTGAAGGTGAGGATGACGCCATTATTCTGCGTGAAGAGGAATTGCTGCTTGTGGGTTCAGTCAGATTCAATTTTAAAAGGGTCTGTTGTAGTTCATCTGCAGATCTACTTCTGACAGAAAAGGGGAATCCCCATTGATACATAATGTTGTGACGTTGCAGTTCCATTAGTTGGGGTTTCATGGAGCGTCTTTTAGTGATAGTGAGTTGGGATAAATCAACAAAAATTTGATATTTGTGACCTTGAAAATTCAGTTCCTTTTTTTCTCTTGCAGCAGTTAATATTTGTTCTTTCGTCCTGTAATAATGGAATTTTGTAATTATATCACGCAGGGGTCCATCTGTTTTTTTGGCTGTGAGGGCTCTGTGTATTCTGTCCAGTTCTAAGCGTTCAATTGGGATATCTGGCTTCAATTCTTGTAATAGAGCTGTAATTGTAGATAGCAAGTCTGTCACTGTTTCAGGAATTCCCCTTATGCGCAGGTTGGAACGTTTGGCTCTATTTTCATAATCTTCAAGCTTAGTTTGGAGTATTAAATTCTCTTCTTTTAGGTTTTCCATTTCAGTTATATTATCTTGAGTTGTATTTTCAATTTCATCCATTTTTATTTCTCAAGCTGTGGTGCGGTTTCCCAGCTCTCTTATTTCTTTTGTTAGGCTGTTTGTTATTTGCTCTGAAGTTTGTTTTAAAGCCTTATGGAGCATTTTTTCAAATTGCAATAGTAATGCTGGGGATGCTGAGGAGGCTTGTGGTGAATTCTGTGAGAGGATTTGTTCAGTATCTGACTCAAATGGAGAGTCTTGCTGTGACATTTTCTGTCTGGGAGAGCGCACTGATGCTGTATATGGTGACTGGCGCCGCTTTAGTTGCGGTGTGCGCCTGTGAACTCTTTGTGAGGTGATTTTTTAGTTTTGCCACAGCTTCCCCCCAGTACCATTTTTCCTGCCCAAACTTTCACAGTTTGTTGCCAGGGGCAGAGTTTAAACTGGGTACCTTTTGAGCCTGCAGTCTCCGCTTTATCCGTTTCTCCTCTCCTCAGCGGTGCGGAGCTCTAGCAATGCATGTCAGCCTCACTAGACTCCGCGCATGCGCCCCCCCCTTCACTTTCCAATACACAGACTCTACCTAGGTAGGTGTTACGGTGAAGGCAGCAGCTCTTAATAAGTTGACCATCAGCGCAGAACATTAATACTATTACTTAGCAAATTTACACTGTTATACAAGCTGTACACTCACTACTTTACATTGTAGCAAAGTGTCATTTCTTCAGTGTTGTCACATGACAAGATATAATAAAATATTTACAAAAATGTGAGGGGTGTACTCACTTTTGTGAGATACTGTGTGTGTATATATATATATATATATATATATATATATATATATATATATATATATATGGTGTGTTCCACCAAACAAATACATAGAGTGAGTTGCAGCACCAAGGGTGTATTTTATTGAATATACTCTCATCGCTGCAACCCACCTCTGTTTTATTATATATATATATATATATATATATATATATATATCCCCAGAGGATCTCTGCACTCAAAATTACTTTATTGAACCAAAGTTCAAACAAGCATTACATAATGTGCAAGTTCATGAACTTACACATTATGTAATGTTTGTTTGAACTTTGGTTCAAACTTTGGTTCAATAAAGAAATTTTAAGTGCAGCGATCCTCTGGACTTTTTCATATAATATATATAAAATTTTGTTATAGACCACATGTACAAATCTTTTTTTTCTTGAAAAACGTTTATTGCATTATTGTTTTCAGTATGGAAGCATATACTGCACAGAACTAAATGAGATGCAGCTTTCAGTTCACATTTTAAATAAAACAGTAAACAGTTTCCAATCTGCGGTAATCTATAAGTCTTGGGAAGCCCGATTAGAAGCCATTATCACACCATACCCATCAGAAAATCAAGACCATGATAGTCTCCAAAATTTTTCAAAAATAACAAAAGAAAATAAAAAATACATATGGTACAGTTATTTGCCAAAATATAAGTAAAAATACTCTGCAGCAATGTATGAATGGAATGTGTTCTTCATATACATGTATATTTCTACATACCAGAACTATAGACTATTTCCTGCAAAGCAGATCTGCACAGCCTCTGCACTCCATTACTGAGCATGATAAAACAAGATATGTAGTAGCTAAAGCTCCCATCATGCTTAGATTCCACATAACTCTAGGAACCATCAGTTCTAGTCCAATCACTTTACACATTGTACAATTAAAGCAAAGTCTCTAATATCAGAGGAGTTACAACATCAAATGGCAATGTAACAGTGTAGGCTTTTGATATAAGAAACAACAGTCTTTTTTAAAAGTTGTTTTAAAAAAAGTGTGGGTGTAATCGGCTAAAGTTCATGTTGGTATAGTTTATAAATAAATATGTACATAAGAGCAGCCATTTTTTCCCGCTACATCTGTAGACTCTCCTTTCTGCTCAGTAGCACTACACAAAGATTGTTCTTTTAATGCAGTCAATTAGGGAAGATATACACAGAGATTCGCGTGGATTCAAACTGCTAAAAACATCTTACAAGAACATGCTTAAAGTGACCCTGTCACTACAGTAATGCCAGTCCGTAAGAGAAGATGATCAGTACTTACCTTTCTGGTAGCCCGTGTATTAAAACTCTGGTGTGTTGCAGTTCTCTGGCCCTGCAGGTATCCCACACTTTGGGGTAAGTTAAAAACCCGCTCCGCCGATGTGAAATGTAGACCCACCCGCCAGCTCACAAATCACTACAGGACGTATAAGCCAGCGGGAGAAACCACAGTGCATAGCAAAGTGTTAATTACCTGCAGGGGCTAGAAAACCCAAAATGCTATTTTAGTTAGTTAAAACACAAGTTTTAACACATGGGCCACTGGTAAGGTAAGTATAGTGCATCTTCTTTCACATTTTTTTATTTTAGTTGTGTCGTCGTACTGAAAGAATTCATACTAAGTGAAATTCAAGGCAAACGGCTAAACACACAACTGAAATATATACATGTGAACAGTATTTCTTGTATCAGCTGTGCAGCTTCCAGTGCCACCTGCCTGCTGCATGGGCAATGAATAAAGCCGGGTACACACTACACTACAAAAAAACTGTCAGCTCCGGTGGAAGCCGCTGTACTAATCATGTGAGGCTAGTCCAGCGATCTCCCCCGCTGAGCTGTTGTGTCCTGGCAGGGGGATCCCCCCCCCCCCCGCCAGAACACTCCGATCAGCACTCTCTGCCATTGGCTGAGAGCGCTGATCGGGAGTCAATCCGCTGTTGGTTTTCCAGCATGCATGTCCAAAAGAAGCAGGCCGAACGGCCGGCTGCTGTCGGACAGACTGACATACACATGGGCAGAATGTTGTTTTTTTTTTAAACCGGCAAATGTCTCCCGACAGTCTGCCCGTGTGTACAGGGCTTAAATACATTTCTGACACAATTTCCACTGAGCAGGTGGGTGATGTAGGAAAGAGCGAGGCTTTAATAGAGGTTAGTAATTTCACTTGCCTAGATAGGTAGTGTGTCAGACCTGTGTGAAATCATAAGATTAGCTGAACAGAATTACAAAATCTTTTGGGAGGTAAAACAGTCCATATCATATACACGAGCCATCTGTCTGGAGTTAGATTTTTAATGATAAATCAGACAAAAACAGCCTATGTTTTATTGTCAGTGCAATTTACATTAATGTAGATACATTTTAATCACTAGAAAAAAGAATTTTTTTTTTTAGGTTGTCTTAAGACTACCCTGCTTACTTTTACAGGTACCAAAGTATAAAGGGTGATATAAAAAGACAAAACCATAGGAAAGCAAGGGCAATAGGTTTAGTGCAGTTTTAAAGCAAGGTGCACACAGGTCCTACAATACTTGGGACATACTGTATTTCTTAAAAAATTTAATATTCCAAGTGATAGTCCCATGGTCCTGGTTGATATATTGGGAATTTCCTGCCACAAGCCTGTGAAGTGGCAGCTTGACAAAGACAAAAATAAGACACCAGCTGTACACATTAAAATGGACTTCACACAAAAAAGTAAGGATTTCCTGTCTTATAAGGAAATCAAAGGGATTCTAAGCAGAACCCTAAAGCAATGTAATTTTCCCCGAATTCCTTCTAAAAAATAGCAGTGCAATTACTGTGCTTAAAGCCCCAAAACTGCATATCTGCAGGGTGAGATCATCTAAAGACACTACTGCCACAGACTTCTAATCACATGAGATTTGGTGATGTCTCTATTGGACTGCTCAGTATTCTGCTTCCTGGAGAGGAAGCTGTTCCAGAGGACCTGCAAAGCAAGGATCTCCCTGCTTCCACTTGTTATCAGGGGGCAGTTCTGCTACGAGGAAGCAAAGCCCTGATTCCCTATCAAAATGGGACTTATGCGGCGTACACACAAGCGGACTTTTCGACCGGATTGGTCCGACGGACCGAATCCGGCGGACAATCCGACCGTGTGTGGACTCCATCGGACCTGCAGCTGACTTTTTCGTGTAAAAATCTGACGGACTTTAGATTTGGAACAAATTTGTCCGGTCGAAAAATCCACTCGTCTGTATGCTAGTCTGACGGACCAAAACCAACGCTAGGGCAGCTATTGGCTACTGGCTATCAACTTCCTTATTTTAGTCTAGTCGTACGTCATCACGTACGAATCCGTCGGACTTTGGTGTGATCGTGTGTAGGAAAATCCGTTCATTCAAAAGTCCTTCGGGAAGATTGTCGGACCTTTGTTGCCAGAAAGTCCACCCGTGTGTACAGGGCATTACACTCACACAGTGCAGAACAATGTATGGTAAATCAGTAATGAGGGACAGATCAGATGTGGGGAACCCACAGGCAATATTATAAATAGTCCTTTGCACTCTGCTATATTATTTCTGGCAGTTTCCAAGGTTCAGGTCCCATGACAACAAAATTGCAAATAGCAAGGCAAGACCCACACAGGACAAGCAACATTTTTGTGCTATATTTAAAGCTTGCTGAATCCACATTTGCCCTGGATTATAATGAATGTGTCGGAGAAGCAGCAGAAGGGGGTAGCATGCTCATGGAGTGTTACAGCATATCAAAAGAGGAGCCAATTTTCCTTTGGGGCTTTACTGGCAAACTCTAGTAAGTATGCACGATCCAACAGTAGCAAAATATTGTGGCTCAATGAACAAAAAGCCACTTAACAAAGGCACGTAGAAGATTTATTGCTAAAGGAGTTTTACATCAGCATGTGTTCTGAAAATAGTGATAAGATGCTAAGGCCCTGTACACACCTGGGCGTAGCAGAAAAGTGCGTTTCTGCAAATGTGTGAAAAACACGCTGCAATTGTGGTGCCATTATTTCTCAATAGCAACCCAAACATGGGTAGCAGTTGTGGGTTTTGCCACATGTTTTACACATGAAAAATGCATCTGGCTCAGTTCCAAACTTTGGTACATAAGCTTCTTCAGTGCGCTTTTGGAGCAGAGGTAGGCCCATTCAATCAAATGAATGGTGCCACTCCAAAAACATGTTAAATATATTACATAATATATATTACATATATATATATATATATATATATATATATATATATATATATATATATTAATATAAAATGACAAAAATACAACACATTAGCATCACTCAAGTGTGAACGAGGCCTTAAGATTTGCTTTTATATTTGTGCCTATTTGAGGATTATTTAAACAGCATTTACAGTTACCACATTTGCAAGCATTGCAAACATATTAGAAAGGGATAATAGTAATAAGGGGTGAATAACATTTGCTCTGTGCAGATCACAAAATAAATATACTTAAATTCAAAATAAAATTCAACAACTGGACATAGCGGGACCATTAAATAACCTTATACGAGGATAGCTTGATAGGAAAATGAGCAATTGTTTCTCAGTAAAAAAAAAAAAAATGTAATTATCCAGTAAGGATAGCATTCAATGGTTACAGTACTTTTGTTGTGTTTGTCACATAGAACACCAATACATGAAGAATCAATATTACTGCCGAGTTATACATATGATACTGTGTAGTTTCCAATGTTGGTATAAAAGGTTACTACCTTCTACCATGTATGATGATACTGGGATACAACGTGGGAGATATGAGGAAAACTGATAAATACTGCAATACAGCTGCGGTAAATTTTTTTTGCACTGAACACAATTTAACAATTACATACCAAGGATATGAATACAACCCTTGATCCACTGTTGAAACGAGCATCACGGTGTATCAATAGCATATGGAGTGCCAGAGGTTGCACATTCTTGCTCTATCATACAGTATACTTGGTTATACAGTAAATACCTCAAAGAACGGATTTTAAAGCTAAAAATTATCCTTTTGAATTTGCACTACAACCCAAAACAGTCTGTTTGTCTGTGTCCAGCACATTTTATACACACTGCCTTAGAGGGTGTCAATGTAGATTTTCCCTGTTTGGACGGGAAAGTTGTTGGTGGTCTTCTGTTTAAAGCTGAAGCAATGAGGAAGAGTTACAAACGCAACCAAATTCCACTGGCTAAAGTCCGACTGCTATAGTCTATTATCTAGAATTTAGCCACAGCGCCTTTTAGTGCTGATGGCAATAATCTAGAAATTAGCTACAATGTTTTGTTTTTTTTGCTGATGTCAGCGAGTTTACCCTACATGTAGAAAAACATTTTTAAAAAATGGCACACACTTAATACCTGGGTATAAAGCCATCCATAGATGCGGCCATATCTAGAATCTAGATTTTAAAACGTATGAAGGTAGGACACAACAGATGCTCAAAAAATCCCTAAAAAGTAGTAAGTATAAGTCAATTCAAGTGCACTGGCTGCACATATGTTCAATTCTCCTAAACCACATAATACAGTCTAATACAGAAGAAATATAGCTGTAAACCTGCCAATTTAAATGCCATGTAGCCAATATCAATAAAGATTACCAAAATTACAGCTTTTTGGGGTGAAAAGTCTCACGAACTAAGGCCTGCCTTCATAAAGAAAGTTGTGATTTCAAAACATTACTTTACCTTCACATTTACCAACATTTCAAACTAACTTTAATCTCATTCCCTTCAATAGGCATTTTCTCTGATTAGATTTCGCCATTAAAATTTGGGACGACTAAAATGAGCACTCGAAGGGGTGGCCATACAATATGCATACATTTTTAAAGAATGTTTGGAATATTATAATATATCGGACTGCCACTAAGAAACATACTTATATTCTAGAATTGTGTTGCAGTCCCCCGCCCCCCCCCCCCCTGCACTTAGTCTAGAAGGACAGAGATTTAACTAAGAAGAGATGTATGCCAAAATTGCAGTTATAAGGTCCGCTGTTACTCCACAAATGTCCTATTCATGAGCTTGGACAACGACCATTGAGGGTGGGTCTAAGGTTACAAAATCACCATGCCCATTGAATGTGTTGCAGTAAAATACATTCCATACTGTCCTACAGCAACCAATCACATTTGCCAGAACAAAAGGAAGAATTTGGTGGCTAAAGAGCAACCAACCTTTTCTTCCCTAGCTCTGATAACAGGATACCAGACATGATTATTTTGCAAGAATTAATTTGTGTAGAAAGGTCTAACAATCTGAAGAATAAGCTCTATATATTTCCTCTGTGCAACAGTTTAAATTCATCTTACAAGAACCTGTAAAATAATGATTTGAAGTATATTTTGCAAGCTATAAAGAGATGCTACTTTGAGCCTTCAAACCCCCCATAATACTACTGCAAACCAAAACATCTGAGGTTCAAGCCAGAAGAGGTCTCTCTTCACTATTTCTAGAGATTTCAAAGGCTACCAAATTCAAGTTTTGCTCAGAGCACTTGTATCCTAATGACTAAGCCAGACGTTAGTGATTAATTGGCACAGTCCGCTATGGCAAATGATGGCAGTTGAAGTCAAAAAGCCAGTTGGTTAGAAGAGACGAAGCAGTGAAGAACCAAAAGAGAAGGCATCCATTTTGTTACTGTGAAGAAAGCAGAGATGGAAAGAAAAGCCCAATCAAACGGTTCCAGAAGTCAGGAGCAAGCAACTGCTGTACGTTGGAGGCTTCTTCCCACCAGGAACTTTCAGCCAATACAAAAATAATATGTTGTATTTGTATGAAACATTCAGTGTTAAGCTGGTAAATGGTAGTACTGTGGTGTTTGTTTTTCTGTGTGGTAAAACTGGCACAGAAATCTTCAGACCACATATTGATAAGGGTCTGCTTTTCCCTGTTCTGGAGTGGCGAGGGGGTTAAGCCATGCTATAGAGAACGGATGGCCAAATACTGCTTTCAGATTCATCCATTTTGTTTTTTTAGCCCATCTTCTCTCTTCCTTTTTCAACTGTTCTATTCCCTGGAAACAGAAAGATCACAAACTTTCAGTAATGTGGGTTGGCTATGGTATCATATGTGACAGGACAATACAATGGTATAAATGTGAACTCACAGTTGTCCTGTGGGAACAGGTTTAAAAAAAGAAAAAAAAAAAGGCAAATAAAAAAAAAAAAAAAGGTGAAAAAGTTCTGTGGTATTATGAAAGGAAATTAATGTATCCTACCCACAAGAACATAAAGACACTAAACTAGTATGTGAAATCTAGGCCACCAACAGTACAGATCAGTTAAACACTGAGAATTATAGTTAAAGATTAGAAAACAGAAAGGTTAAAGAAGGGATCAAAAGTCACACAGATGAGCTATAAAAATACATGTTGTAGTAAGAAAACCAAAAGACTTCAACCTTATACATTTATATTCGGGTGGTAGTGGAAAAACTACAAGAAGAGAAAATGCTAGGATTGAACATTAGTGCTTCAGGGCCTATTTATTCCTCGTGGCTGTGTCATGGCTTTACCCTTACCCGCAATCTAGCCTTATAAGAAAAGTATAGCCAAAGCGATTTTGGTCATATTTCTCTTCTGGGTCACATTAGTGCACTTATTACTGTTCTACTGTGGCCCAGATTCAGTCGATAGCAGGCTAAAGCCTGCTGTCGGCTGATGTCACTGAGCCAGTCCAGGCTCTGCAGGGATCCTGACAATAATATCAGGATCCACCCAGATGCCTGAACAGCAGATTGATCAGCCTCTCAGCATGCCACTGAGCCTGAGCCAGCTGCTCCCACCCACTACAGAGAGCACTGGAGGGGCAGAGTAGAGAGCCAGTGACTGACAGTCACTGTTCTCTGCTCAGTGAAGACGGAGAACTGAGCGATCAGCAGTCTTTGATCGCTCAGTTCTCAGTCTAGAGGCAAAGAGGGACAGCTGCAGCACTGGATCTATGCTGCAGCCATCTAGGTGGGTACGAATGTTTGTTTTTTAATCCTGAACTTCTGCTTTAAAGTGAATCCATGCTTTGCTTATTCAGGGCATCACCTTAAGCAACTCATACTTATATTTTTGCTCTGCTGCTGCTCCTTCCATTCACCTGTGGAAGTGAGGAGCAGTCTGAGGAATCTCTACTCACTCCATGTGACAACCAAGTGGCCAATAACACAGCACCACAATTATCACATGGAAGAAAGGGGAGTAAGTCACAGGTTCCCTATAATTAGATGTACCAGCTATTTCCCATGGCTGTCAAACAGAGCAGAATGGGATCACAAGAAAGGTGAGTATATGCTGATGCAATGGCAGGCATTAAAGTGAATCTGTTGCATTGCACTAAATGGAAAAGCAAAAAGTTTAATTCAAGTCTAAACCTACCCTTTAATATCAGCAAAACCTCTTAAACTGCAACTAAATGTGAACACTAATCCTACCTTATGTGCAAGTTAAACGATCACAAAAGAGAAACACCATCAAGGTGAATCTAGTTAGGGCCGTCTTTAAGGTGGGGCAAAAGTGGCAGCTGCCCTGGGCCCAGACATTGTTGTGGGGCCCAAAGCAGCTGCCTCTTGAGCCTACACTGCCTGAAAATAGTTGACAAGTGGATTTGAGAGGACCTAAGAAAATGTTTGCCCAGGGTCCAATCAATATTAAAGACGGCCTTGTGGGGAAAAAGTTGGACCGCATAGAAAACATCATGAGATAAAAGTTTGTGGGTCAGTTTACAATGTGTCAAAAGATTGGCACTGAAATCTGCATGCCAAAATGAGGACTTGCTCACTTGTAATGTATTTGTTATGATCAATTGCTGATGAGGTTCAGTTGGAGAGTCTTCTCTGTTTCCTTGGTCTTCCCATCTCCACTTGGTGTAAAACCCACCACTAATAGCAATAAGGTCCAGGTAGATTCCCCCACAACAGTGGAGTTTATCCTGCATCAATGTCAACCTGGTTTCCCTTCAGCATAATCTCACACTGTACAATTGCACTACCTTGTCCAAACTCACATTTTACCTCCCTATATTACCAAGGTGCAGTTGCTTCCCCAATTATGCCAACACACACGGCCTCCCCCATTCAGATTGTCTAACTCCCATCATCAATCTTTACAAAGTTATGTTTATATAGACAAAAGTAAGACATCTCATGCAAAAGGTATAGTAGAAGTTACTGCCATCATTCGCAACATTATAAATGCAATACATTTGGTCTGTATACAGTCTGTATACAGTATTTTCCCTGTAGGCATGTCTATGCTTTGGCCTGCCAAATCCACCAACAAATTTAATCACAAGGTAAACTGCTGCCCAACTCTAAAACAACTAGAAGCATCCTTAAAATTATCCCATTATCTGCCTTTGGCTCATCCGTAGTGTGGTTTTGATGACAGTGCTCATTTGTTCTTCAATTGAATTAAAATGACTAAAAGTGCTATAAGAACTGTGTTATCCATAACAGTAAGTAATTTTTGCCTTGTGGATTTAAAACGAATTGTTGCATTTCCGATAGACCCATGCTACAGTAAAGTGTGGTCCGAATTGTGTTGCATGAACATTTGCTTCTGTGCATTTCATAACTGTACTTAAAAAAATAAAATAAAAAAAAAAAACCAGCAAGACAATCCTTGCTTTCACCCTCATGGGAGCTAAAAAGTACAAGGAATGCAACGTGGCATGCGATTTTAAAGTTACTTCTTGTTTTTAGTTGAAGAAGCTAACAGGTTGATGATACTAACAAAGTTCAAGAAGATGAAAAGGGTTTAAAAGAACAAATTCTCATAAATCTAATCAGAATGTTTGCAATGTGGTGACATTTATGTATTCTGCAATGTTTCCTGAATGTGTAAACCAAGGTTTGGCAACCTACGGCCCGCCACCGCTAAATGTCCAGTCCGTCAGTGATGAATTCACGAGCACCCGACCCACGGACATTTTCGCAGCTCTCCTCTTCATTGGACAGGGCCGGTATCACAGGACTAGATGGGGGTGGGAAATGCCGGAGTTAACTTTTCACATTAAACAGTAGGTGATTGGTTGCCAGGCAATACTAGCAACCAATCACCAGCCGGTTAATGTGAAAAGTGTGAGACAGAGGACACTGCTTTAGGGGGCACAGGAAACTGCTATGGGGGGAGGGGGCAGAGGACACTATGTGAGTGATGTGAAGGGAGACAGAGGACACTGCAATGGGGGGGACCTATTAGGGATCCATCACCCCTAGGGACAGGGACCCCTTTTCCCCTGGGGACAGGGACCCCTTCTCAACTGGGTTCGAGAACCCCATCTCCACTAAGGGCAGGAACCCACTCTCCAGACCATGCTGGCTGGCAGGGCTGATGTTAGCCATCCTTGGGTGCCAGGATGGGGGAGGGGGCAGTAAAATCTGAATCCCCAGCCACATGCTCCCTCAGAGTGAACTGGCTTTGAATTGGTGAAGCACCTTAAAGTGAGATAAACCTATACTGTTGTTATTACTATATTAGGATTATTATTATCATCTTCTTTTATTAGCAGGTGAATGCGGCCCTCCATGCATTCACATACATTGAATCCGGCCCCATAAGTGGAAAAAGGTTGCTGACCCCTGGTGTAATTTATACAATTTGTGCATATGGCAATTAAAAATCTCTTCCAAATTCGCATAAATGTTCTGGAAATATACATAAATGTATGAAAATGAAACGAGTGACTGAAAAACTAGGATACGGCAAGATAAAAAATGTCCCTTAAAGAAGTGGCTACATAATCTTACACTATTCCCAAATTAAAGTGCTATAGCCTATAGCCCATAGCACAAGGACCCAAGAGGCTTTAGTAGATGCTGCATCGCTCCGTACACAAAAATGATGCTCAAATAAAATACATCACTTGCCCATGTACAACCACCTTACTAAAAAGAAATTCAACGGAAGTAAAGAAGATTTGAAGAAACCAAAAAACATACACATGATCATACATATTTCACCACTGGGATCAGTGGAATCAAAATATGGTTTAAAAAAAAAAAAAAAAAAAAAGAAGAAGAAGAAAGCTTTACCAAAGTAAACCCTGAAATATGACAAAATTACAAAAAAAAAAAAAAAAAAAAAAAAAAAAAAAAAAAAAGACTAAAAACAATAAAATAGCTTGGGATACAACAGCATAAAATACACTTTATTTGCCTGTCCAGGTACCCGCTCCCACTTTCAGGTAAGGTCGCACAACGATCGGGGTGATCTACGAAATGTCTGGCCCCTTCCCCCCCTCTGCCTTCTAGGAGACACACAGGCCCCAGAAGACAGCGGGACAATTCAGAAAGCGCAGCAAAACTTGCGCATGAGAAGTAGGAAACAGGCTTCATTCGCTGTTTCCCTTGGTGAAGATGCCGGCGCCTGCACCCACAGCCGATGGACGAATCGGCTAGAGGTGCTGACATCGCGGGATGCATGGACAGGCAAGTGTCCTTATATTAAAAGTCAGCAGCTACAGTATTTGTAGCTGCTGACGCAATGACCAGGCCATTTTTTGCGATACGGCACTGCGTCGCTTTAACTGACAATTGCGTGGTCATGTCACGCTGTACCCAAACAAAATTGACGTCCTTTTTTCCCCACAAATCGTAAAAAGCGTACATTTTGAAAAAATACAATAATTTTTTACTTTTTGCTATAATAAATATCCCCCCAATTTTATTTTTTTTTAAACAACATTTCTTCCTCAGTTTAGGCCGATATTTATTCTACATATTTTTGGTAAAAAAAAAAAAAATGCAATAAGTGTATATTTATTAGTTTGCGCAAAAGTTATAGCGTCTACAAAATAGGGGATTATGGCATTTTTATTATTTTTTTTTTTTTTAACTAGCAATTGCGGTGATCTGCGATTTTCATCAGGACTGTGACATTGCGACGGACAGATCGGACACTTTTTTGGGATCATTGACATTTATACAGCGATCAGTGCTTTAAAAAAACAAAACAAAACACCGATTACTGTATAAATGTCATTGGCAAAAAAGAAGATAATACTAGGGGGCAATCAAGGGGTTAAATGTATTACCTAGGGAGTGTTTCTAACTGTGGGGGATGGGACAGCCTGGGAGAGGAGACGGATTGTTGTTCCTAAGCATTAGAACAACGATCAGTCTCTTCACCCATGACATAATGGAGATCTGTCTATTTACATTGACAGACCTCCGAACTGTCCTTCTCAGAAGCGACTGCACGGCGGACATCATGACCCCCGGGCACGCGCATCGGCTCTGTCGTCACACGCGCCCCTTAGTGCTCTTAAAGCGGCCGACATACAGTTACGACGGCTTGTCCAGGGGAGCCAACCTGACGCAGTATAACTGCGGCGGCTGGTCGGGAACCAGTTAAAGATGAATGAGTGTGCTTTCAAATCTGATCATAAAGGCATCGTTATCTTGACAGCATCAGTGGCTTGGTAAAAATGTATGTTTTGTTTTGAGTCTTACACATTTCAACATTTAAATTATTAAATCCAAAAGCAAAATTTTAAATAAATCGCAGTCCATCAATCCTTATGTGATGGCAGCATTAGTTTTCTTTTTTCCCTTACATTTGCCTGGTGATCTGACCAGTAAGTCAGTTATTTTTCAGTTACCTTTAACAGACCAATCTGTCCAGCAACAGTGCCAGTTAGAATATTGAGACAAACCATTTAACACTTGCAGGTGTGGTTACAACGATCAGCCTTTATTCATTCATGTAAACTTTTATGCAAAAAGGAAAAAGAAAACGGAGTTCAGCTTTAATCACTTGAGCTCCGGAAGGTTTTACCCTCTTCATGACCAGGGCATTTTTTGTGAGGTCATGCAACACTGCACGCAAATGACATTTTTACCATTGTTTACACACAAGTGGAGATTTCTTTTCACTGTTTTTTAAAAATTTTTATTAAACAAAAAAAGAATAAAAATTTTGGGAAAAGTGCTAATGCTATACACTGTCACTGTACTAATGACACTAGCTGGGAAGGGTTTAACATCTAGGGGCAATCAAGGGTTAACTGTGTGCCTGACAAATGTAAAGTGTGCATTATGTGCTGCTTTTACTAATAGATGTTTTTAGTAAACACAGGGCTCTGTACTGTGATTTGCTAAGCCGATCAGCAGGTCCTGGCCATAAATCTTTGTCCGGGACCTACTGAGCAGGTTGTTCTGTACCGAATCAGATCACAGACGTGGCAGCAGGGGTGTGTGCGCCCCCTACCTGGAAATGCCGGCTCATGTACATGATCTGTCGCAGAGCAGTCACCCTTCGCCATATATGTGCATGGGGCGGTCCACAAGTGGTTAATTTGTTAGTCATTGCCAACTAAATCTGCTAGTGCATCTAACACTAAACTTTCCCCAAACTGACAATGCAGCTGTCCAAAAGGTGTCTCTGTTGCTCTTCCAATTGACTGGAGCCAGACAGGAAGTGTGTTACTGGGTATTTTAAAGGACTGGTCAACTGTAATAAATTAAATTTTGTTTTGGGGTAGAATACGCTTTAGTGCCAGTTCACACCGGAATCGCAAAGGAACGCGCTCTGTGTTCCAGTGTGATGCGATTTTCAGAATGGGCTAGGATTGCACCAAAAGTAATACATGCACTACTTTTAAAAGTGCACTGTAACCAAATCGCACGGTACATGATCCGGTGCAGGCAAAGGCATTTCATTTGCGAACTGCGTTTGGGGCGTTATGATTACACTGACACCTGCAGCAGATTGCAAACCCAGTGCATGTTAAACGTGCTCCAGGAAACGCACATGGAATGCGGATTTCCCGTACCACGTTCTGGTGTAAATGGGCCCTTAAGGCAGTAATTACAGTAAAAACACCATGTAGCACAGTAATGTTGAAAATAGACAAACAATGACAAGTAACACCTGCTTTAAGAAATGACTACTTGGTGATACAAATGGCAAGATACATGGTAACCCGGACAAAAAAAAAAAAACAAAAAAACAAAAGAAAACAGTAAAAATGTATTGACATGGATTGTTCCACAAAGAGCCATACCTACTAATCAAGCTCCACTGACCAAGTAAAAAAAAAAAAAAAAAATGATTTGAATATTTACATAAAAGTACTTACCGTTTCATCAGTACATATGGAATGTACCTGTGTCCCAAACATAACAGCAGTGAATATGAGGAAGAGTAGACCCTCAAAACAAAGTAAAATAAGTAGGATGACTGTGGTTGGTGGTGAAAACGAGCTGCACTCTGTAGAAACAAAAGAAGCCTGGATAAGTACAGCGATATCTACTTAAAAGTATATCTCTAAGCAAGTTTAGTATTGGATAGCGTGTGGAAGGGTTACACCCTCTCCATGGCTCTTTTTATACAAGAAAAGAAAGTGAGGCATAATCCAGATTTTAGAGTAGTCTTCGGAACAATAGGTAAAAGGGGTAAGCTTCTAACATAAGAGGCAGTTCTCTGACGAACATCAGGCACGCGCTCTGGGATCAATGTATCCTTTGGACACAGCTGATCACAGACCGAAATAAAGGGCCAATCACAGCAGCCCTTTACCATGTGATCAGCTGTCCAATCACAGCTAACCACATGTCGGTTATTGGCATTCCTTTCCTCGCGAGCGGTCACAGCATGAGGAAAGAAGAGCCGGTAACCGGCAAGTGTGACAGAGGACATTTACACTCATAATCAGGGCACTGATCACATGGCATGACACAACTGAAAACCTACCAAGACATAGCCGTCCACCTAAACTGACAGGCCGGGCGGGGAGAGCATTAATCAGAGAAGCAGCCAAGATGCCTATAGTAACTCTGGAGGAGCTGCAGAGATCCACAGCTCAGTTGGGAGAATCTGTCCACAGAACAACTATTAGTTGTGCACTTAACAAATCTGGCCTTTATAGAAAGTGGCAAGAAGAAAGCCATTGTTGAAAGAAAGCCATAAGAAGTCTCATTTGCAGTTTGCAAGAAGCCATGTGGGAGACATAGCAAACGTGAAAAAAGGTGCTCAGGCCAGCACTTTTTGGCATATAAGCAAAACGCTATGTGTGGCAGAAAACAAACCCTGCACATCACCCTGAACACACCATCCCCACCCTGAAACATTGTAGTGGCAGCACCATGTTATGGGAATGCTTTTCTTCAGCAGGGACAGGGAAGCTGGTCAGAGTTGATGGGAAGATGGATGGAGCCAAATACAGGGCAATCTTAGAAGAAAAATTAATTAGAGTCTGCAAAAGACGTGAGTTGGACGGAGGTTCACCTTCCAGCAGGACAACCACCCGAAACATACAGCCAGGGCTACAATGGAATGGTTTAGATCAAAGCATATTCATGTGTTAGAATGGCCCAGTCAAAGACCAGACCTAAATCCAATTGAGAATCTGTGGCAAGACTTGAAAATTGCTGTTCACAGACGCTCTCCATCCAATCTGACAAAGCTTGAGCTATTTTGCAAAGAAGAGTGGGCAAAAATTTCACTCTAGATGTGCAAAGCTGGTAGAGACATCCCCAAAAAGACTAATGCACCGTACACACGGTCGGATTTTCAGACGGAAAATGTGTGATAGGACCTTGTTGTCGGAAATTCCGACCGTGTGTAGGCTCCATCACACATTTTCCATCGGATTTTCCGACACACAAAGTTTGAGAGCAGGATATAAAATTTTCCGACAACAAAATCCATTGTTGGAAATTCCGATCGTGTGTACACAAATCCGACGGACAAAGTGCCACGCATGCTCAGAATAAATAAAGTGATGAAAGCTATTGGCTACTACCCCGTTTATAGTCCCGACGTACGTGTTTTACGTCACCGCGTTCAGAGCGATCGGATTTTCCGACAACTTTGTGTGATCGTGTGTATGCAAGACAAGTTTGAGCCAACATCCGTCGGAAAAAATCCTAGGAGTAGTGAGTGTACAGCTTGTATAAGTGCAAATTTGCTGTCCTCAAAATAACTCTATTAGCGAGTTGTGGAGGAACTTGACTGGCCTGACCTTAACCCGATAGAACACCTTTGGGATGAATTAGAGCGGAAACTGCGAGTCAGGCCTTCTCGCTCAACATCAGTGCCTGACCTCACAAATGCACTTCTGGAAGATTGGTCAAACATTCCCATAGACACACTCCTAAACCTTGTGAACAGCCTTCCCAGAAGAGTTGAAGTTGTTATAGCAGCAAAGGGTGGGCCAACTCAATATTGAACCCTACAGACTAAGACTGGGATGTCATTAAAGTTCACGTGCGTGTGAAGGCAGGTAATAATTTTGACAATATGGTGTGTGTAAAAGAAAAAAAAAATTTAAAAAAGTATATGTGTAATATATATAATATATATACACACATACACACACACACATATATACATACACACACACTGTGCACACTGTATACACAGTATAAGGCATAGTGTTCTTTATTTGTAACTTGTACATCTACAACTTATCCTCTGCTGTCCCACTGCCTACTTATCTAAAGTTCACAGTCATGGCCTGGCACAATCTTCACATGCAGGCAAAGGATCGACTGCACAGATGTAGCCAGAGGAATGGGATAGTTTGATGAAGTGATATGAAGACTGCACCAGGCTGTGGCACTTCACTAAGTGTGCCTCTGTGGTGGGGGAAAGTGGGATACTTTTAAATCAGAAGGGCGAGGAAGCTGAGAAGAGAACTGAACTTTATAGAATAGTACAGTTACACTTTACCTTGGGAAATGATAAACACAATGAAAATAAGAATAAATCTATATAAATAGACTATATGCTGCCGCAAACACCTGATATGCGTTCCCACACCAACAACAAATAAATGAAATGAAAGATGTCACACTGCTGAATTCCATCCAACAAGATATGTCCAAATTATGGACACTTCAAAGCCTCCTTGATAAAACACAGTGAACAGCCCATTTCCTGGCCCAGGCTCACTCTGCTATTATAATTTAACATGACCTTTACTAAAATTTGACACATGCATTGTAGTGTAATGGGTCTTTCTGCGTCACTTTATGTAAGCCTTTCTCAACCTTTTTTTTTTTCCCTGGAGAACCCCTCAAATATAACACTGAAGCCCGAGGGAACCATTAAAACTATTTTCTGAGCTACAGCTTACCGGCAGGTTCGTGAAATTGGTAAGTTGTAGTTATAATAAAAGAAAAATTTATAAAATGACTTGGCATTCCTATGATGCTCAGTGACGATACAAAATTTGCTTTGATGTTCAGTGTGTTATAGAATAGTGTCGTGCCCAATGTACTTGACAAGACAGAGACCCCCGCTACAACTGTGGTACAGTGAGCGAGGACCCCGAGCTTATGGCTATACTCTCTGCTGAAAGGAGCCAAATACCCCTCTTCACAGTCAAGTCAACTAAACCTAGTGGTAGGGAGCAGAGAGGCAGAATTAAAGTAAAAGTGGAGCAGAACGATGAGTGTGCAGTGGGAGGAAGAGCAAGCAGCATTGCAGTGGAAACATACTCAAAGACAATGGTCAAGCTCTAGAACTTAAAGTTTACCTAAAGGCAAAACAGTTTTTTTTTTGTTTTGGATAGAGTAGAGAGGGACTAGAACACATGCAATTTTTTTATTGCTGTCTGTGCTTCCATTATCTTGGAAAGTGAAAGTAAAAGAAAATCCCAAATTTTGGGTTGTCCCCAGAAAAGTAACAGAGGAGAAATCTTCTAATGGGAACACTAGTTCTGGTGATCTGGGGGTCCCCAAGGAATTACCTTAATTTAAAAGAATTTGCTTTCACTTCCTATTTGACAATGGGACAGGAAGTAAAGGGAAATTGTCCCAATGGGACACAGATGGCAAAAAAATAAAAAAAATTCTAACAGGAATTATAACCCTGCCTTACTCTAGCCAAAAGTTAAAAAAAAAAAAAAAGAAGTTTTGCCTATAGTTCTACTTTAATAACATTGTGCTGATATCATTCTGCTTAGTAATACTCAGTGTTGCAGTCTGCAAATGAAACATAGAAGCCACCACTGGCTGGATATAAATCCGCTGCAATGACAGTATGCGGCGGAACCCCTGGGGACCCTTTTGTGGACTCCAGTTGAGAAAGTTTTATATGCAGGCGGGGTAAGAAAAAAAAAGTGTGCGAGACAGTAACTAGACTACACAAATTGAAACTTATTCAGTGTTACATGAAATAAACTACTTTAAAAAGCTAACCTGTCACTGCAAAGGGGTAATGCACATTTCTGCATAGGGTACCAGGAAAAATGACTTCTACTTCTCTTATCCCTTGCTTCTCCTGCAGATGACCGCTTCTCTCCAACATGCTAGGTTGTGGGCTGGACTGTTGGTGGCACACAGCTCCAACGGCCAAATGAAGGGCCAAAGAAAAGAGGCTTTGGGGACTGGTAGCATGTAAGGAGAGTGATTTTTACTGGTACCCTTAGCAGAAATGAGCATTTAACCCTTGTGGGAAGGCATAGGATTCTGTCCAATAAATAAAAAAAAGAATTAATAAAAAGTATTTTTTTTTACACCTAGTGAAAGAAAAACAAAATCTCTCATCTCTATCCAATTACATGCTGATGGGGGCTCCAATCTAGTTTAAAGGTGGTTTCAGACATGAATGTGCAGGAATCCCTGAATCACAAGACTGCCTGCCAGGAGTTTAGCTTTAATACGTAAACAAGACAGGACGGCAATCGGTACTAGAGAATCTACACACTGGTCCCTAAAAAAACTCCTGAGACACCCAATTACTTGCTATAAAAACTTTAGAATACATCAAAATACATTAGAAGTAGCTGTCCCCCATTTCCTCTCTCTCTTCTGGTGTGGTTTTCAATAGTAAATGTAACACTCCTAGACACAAAAATCACTAAAAAAAAAAAAAAAAAAAGAACTAAACGGTTTGTCCAAAATAATTTGGACAAAAAAAAAAAAAACAAAAAAAAACACACAGCCCATGGTACAATCGTCTTTTAATAACATTTGGTCTCCTGCTGTTTTAAACTTATCATATCCATATGTTCTTTGGTTTCACATTTTCTCTTTTATCTTCACAAATCTAAAGTTAACAAGTCTGTGTACACACAGTAATAATTGCTCTTTTAGCAGTTGAAGTTAAAGAATGTTGTTTAAAAACATTTTTTATGAGTTCCTTTGATTTTCAAAATCGTTAGTTTCACAAATGAACGGATTTCTAACAGTGAAAGTGGTTTTTGTTCAAGAAATTCTATTCATTCAATAACTGAATGATGAAAGCAAACAAAATCAATAACTTTCAAAACCAGCTTTACGTGTGTGTAAAACATTACATTTTTGGATAGCTGTAAACCTATTACTCACTTGTCCAGTCTTCTTCGAAGCAATACAGGAAATGAAACCCTACCATAATTAGGGCGTGCAAAGAGATGAGAGCTATATACATCTGAAAAAAAAAAACAACATAATGTTAGCCGACAGGCAGAGCTACAAAAATAAAAATTTTATATATATATATATATATATATATATATATATATATATATATATGTATATATATATATATATATATATACATATACATATATATATATATATATATATATATATATATATATATATATATAGTGAAAACAGAAGAGAGAATAATTATCACCCAGTTAAAATTACCCTTACAGGCAGCTAATCGTATGGTTATGGCATTTCCTCCGGGTCTCCAGGGTTTGACAATATCTCAAAAAACAGGTCAAGCTTCATTCACACAGGCATATTAAAATCCTCCAGTCTACACTGGATCATTCAGTGAGGAGCTGACAGAAAAATCCAGTGTAAAAAAAATGCTTGTTTTGGTGCATAATTACACACGTTTACAGGTGTATGGTGTTGAAAGCATATGCATGTAAACTCTTTCTTCTAGCCGCTGGAATTTATGCATCTATGCACATATGTAAGTAAATTATGGCAGTAATCTCCACTCTGGAAACAGGTTTGGGGCATTTTTTTAATATAAATCCTTTAATGCTGTTCTAAAATATGAACCACAAAGCGCATGGACACTAGAGCTGAAATAGAGCTGCATTCAGAGGCATAAACAAAGAATGGGAAAATGCCTCTAAAGGCCCATACACACGATAGGACTTTGTACAAACTTTCCCGTGGATTTTTGTACAAAGGGCGTTGACCTTAAACTAATTAAGCATACACACGGCAGGACTTTTTCATCCAACTTTCACCAAATCACGTGGTTTTTCAGCTCTTTACTGCCACCCTTTGGTCAACTTCTGTATTGGCGAGATTTGACACCTGCGAGCCCCGTCGCGGGAGCCAGCGCCAAGCTGTCTCGCTCATCAGGAAATTACATCACAGTCCCTGGGCATGATGGGACTGTGACGTAATAAGGGGGTGGGGTCACTGGGTGACATCACCCGGAGACCACGCCCCATGCCTATATAAGTCGTTGTGCACCTCGCACACAGCATTACAGCGGGAGAGAGCGTTGTGTCAACATCGGAAGAAGAGAAGAGGGAACAAAATGACGGAGACCACCGGGCCACCGCTAGCAAAAGAGCAGAAGATAGCGGAGGAGCCTGGCAGAAGAACTGGAGAGCGGGAGAAGAACCGGACACCGGGAGAAGAGGCCGGAGAGAGTGGAGAAGTCGGAAGAAGACCCCCGAAGTCGGAAGAAGACCCCCGAAGTCGGAAGAAGACCCCCGGAGCTGCCTAATAAATTACTTTAAAAACCAGTGTAGTGTGTTTTTTTTATTGACACTTTTTCCCCCAGGTGAATGGGTAGGGGTACGATGACCCCATACTCATTCACATAGGGTGGGGGGCCGGGATCTGGGGGCCCCCTTATTAAAGGGGGCTCCCGGATTCCGATAAGCCCTTCGTCCACAGACCCCGACAACCAACAGCCAGGGTTGTCGGGAAGAGGTCCTTGTCCTCATCAACATGTTGAGGGCATGCGGCCTGGTACGGCTCGGGAGGGGGGGAGGGGGGCTCGTCCCCACCTCCTTTCCTGACCGGCCGGGCTGCGTGCTTGGATAAGGGTCTGGTATGGATTTTGGGGGGACCCCCCCACACCGTTTTTTTCCCTCTCGTGCTCGCTGTGAAACATTCTCGCGGGCAGGTACTTTAGTTTGTACAAAAGTCCGATGGCTTTGTGTACACACGATCGGACTTTGCTCCATCGGACTTTTGTTGCCGCAAAGTTTGTCCGTTCGCACAGCCAACAAAAGTCCGATGAAAACCAAAAAAGTTTGTCCGATGGAGCGTACACACGGTCGGATGTTGCCCCAAAACAGCTAATTTGCATGTTTGTTGTCAAAAAGTCAGATCATGTGTACGGGCCTTAAGACCCCTTTGACACTCGAGTGGCCCGTGCGTTAGCTTGTTTTAGCGGTGCTTTACCGCTGTTTAAGCTGTGCTTTTCGGCCGCTAGCGGGGCGCTTTTAACCCCCACTAGCAGCTGAAGAAGGGGTATTAAATACGCTTGTGTTGTGGTGCTTCAGAAGTGCTTTTCAGGCAGTTTAGAAGAACTGCCCATTCATTGCAATGGGCAGGGGCGTTTTGGGAATGTTGTATACAGCGCTTCCAAACCGCCCCAAAGAAGCTGCCTGCAGGACTTTTTCTAACATCCCGCAAGTGCACCGCCCCAGTGTGAAAGCACTCAGGCTTTCACTTTAGGCGGCATGGGAGGCAGTTTTCAGGCGCTTTACAGGTGCTATTTCTAGCGCTAAAACGCCTGAAAACTGCCTCAGTGTGAAGTGGGTCTAAAAGCAGCGTTATTTTTTTTTACTACCCATGTGCACGATTTATTAAATCTCAAAGAACTTGGTGAAAAAGGCTGAGCTTGGTAAGAGTAGGAGTATTTGCGGAGTTCAAACAGGTTAGTTTGTCTTTAGTCAAACAACATACAATATGTGCTAGCAAAAAGGAAAGAGGATGAAGCCGGCCATGAATGGATTTTGATCCATTTATAGGCACCATGGTTGTACCCAAGTCCACCCATCGATCAACTTGTGTACACCTAGCCTATTGGGTTTTCTAAAAACGATTAGTGCCACTGGCGAAAAGCCAGCAACACTAATCATTGTGTTCTGCCAGCAGGGAAGAAAACTGCTACATCAACGGAAGTATTAGAATGGTAGACTGTTGATAACATTTTAGTCTGCTTGGAAATTACTCAGTTTTTTTTTTCTTTCCAATTTATACCAGAAATTATTATTTTAATTTTCACTGAATTTGCAAGATATAAAATCTTTTCTTTACAAAATGGTTATAGAGTTTTACATGATGTAGCACAGATTTAAAGACATGAGCTATTTGCTGGGTAGAAAATAATATCTATACATAACAAATATGGACAATAGAGTCGTCTACTTAATACAAATATTTCTCCAGCATACTGCATTGTGCCCACACAGGCTCCACTACTTTTACAGCCAATACGGTCATAACACGGTGAGCTGGAATACTGTGACAGGTACCTGGACAAGCTTTAGGAATCACACATATGGCTATTTCTTAGATGCAGATTTTTTCTAGAACTTGGTACAAGCACGTACTTTCATGTCATGTGTATGTGCATTTGTAAGTTACCTACACATGTTTACACACATTTTTTATGAGCTACAACCGAAGCCGGGACTGTAATGTCCAATACTCACAGTAAACAAGACAAAAAATTTCTGGTTGCTTTCTCCCACACAGTTGTTGACCCAAGGGCAATGGTGATCCATTTTTCTAATGCATCTCTTGCATACACTGGGAAGAGAAAAGAATATATATAAGACTTTTTTGAATGGAGACACACTTTAACACATTAGTAAATACTTTTAGCAAGGCCTGACATACAAAAGTAGCATATGTGTAATAAACAGTCTAGTGTGCACACGTACCAGTAGACAATGTCGCTATTGCCTCAAAAGTCCATAAATGACTACCGGTATATCCTGTTTGTGTTTAGAGGAGACAATATAACATATACATTCCTGGCATAATGATATATGAAGGGATAAAAAAAAATAAAAAAGGAACTGTTCTTGCTAACACATGTAGCGATCAGCAGCAGATTAACTGAAACTGTAATCAGGCCTGTCAATCTGCAAGTACAATCTGACTCTCTAACCCCCAGCTTTAAGGACCTGTGTGTTAATTGGCTTGGTTTGCATCAGAACCACTTTTCACCCTGTACAGGTCAATAGGATTGCAAAAGCAGCTTGATGCAGCTTAGAAAAGGAACACCAAATGGCACCTAAATTTAGCAATAGAAAGATTTATATAAATTATAAAAAGCAATAAACTCATGAGATAGCAAAATATGGCACCTGTCATAAGCACATCCTGGTACAGATTCCATTTGGATGGAAGGCAGCTCACTCCATTCCAGGCAACAGCCTCACCCCCACTGGCCAGGTGCAGGAAACTAGGAAGCAGGCATCTCGGTGAAGTGTAGGCTCGGCCAGAAGTGACGTCAGACATTTCTGGAGAAGAAAAGGGGCGTAGCTACGAGTTTTGGAGCCACCCAGACTTCTTTTTCAAGCCCAAGAGCTTAGGAGGAGGTCAAATGTGGGCCTGAAGATCGACAAAGTAACATGAACCTTTGCAGAATATGTCTATCGACTACTAAGAAGTCAAAAGGCCATGAAAACAGCTAGTGGACATCCCATGTAAAGCCTGCGTCGATGGGCTTTTATTTGCCTCACAACTTGCTTCTCTCCCCACATAAGTTATTGGGATGGAAAATGTCTCCTCATACAAGTTATCAGGAATGCAAAAGCAAAAGAGCTTGAAGCAACTTGACGCAGCTTAGGAGGAGGTCAAATGCAGGACAGAAGGTTAACTGCATTTCAAATGCACTTGTCAAACTGTAATTGGACTCAAAAGCATCTCAAACTGACCTCAACTGACCTCAAATGCAAATGGAATGCACCTGGAAACATGCTCTTCTCAACCAGAGGTCTGCTACCATGATAAGGTGAAAACTCCTTTAAAGGAGAAGTATGGGAATCCTGTTTTTTGCAGATTAATACTTACCTAGGTTGAATCAGCATTGGTCCGATGCTGCATCTGTCCCCTGACGCCTCTTCACTGAGAACCGAGCGATCGAACGTTGCTGATGGCTCAGTTCTCACTGTCAATCAGCAGCTCTCCTGCTCTGCTCCCTCACTGGAGTGCTGAGCTGTGGAGGGGAGCGGCTATCTCAGTGGCTCGCTAAGAGGCTGAGACTGTCATCAGTCCAGGCATCTGGCGTATCCAGACTCCCAGAGTCAGGATGACGCGGTGCCTGGACTGATCTTGGCAACGTCAGCAGAGAGCGGACTTCAGACCGCTCTCTGCTGAAAATGGGTCATAGGAGTGCAAAACGAATTGCACTTCTGTGACCCATAGGCGAAGCCCAGCCGAATGAGTTCAGGTTGGACTTCTCCTTTAAACCACTTTAGGATCTTGGCGGTATAAAGTAAAGCTTAAAAAATTAAAAAAAACTAAAAACCTTGTACCTCTCACATCAGCCTCCCCAAACACATTTTACCAGGGCATTTTACCTTCGGTAGTAAATAAGGTGAAGCTCTGCTGACTTCCACCATGCAATCATGTGCAAGCAAGTGTTTTTTTTTTTTTTTACCATGCACGTGATTGGGTATTCCTTGAAAAGTAAATTTTCAGAGCACCACTACAAGCAATAATTTCCTGGCAAAGAGAAAGTTCCCTTCCAAAGTGACTAGCCTATTTGCCTTGTGCAGTGTAATTGCTCTCTCGGGAGCTCTAACTGAATTGGGCATTTAAAAAATGGCCACACATTGCACTTATAAATACACTGCAATAATAGTGTTACTATTAAGTCTGATCTGTGAGCAACCTTACACATGTGCAAAATCTTTTTAAAGCTGTTACCTATTAACTGTTACTTAACTATATATGTTGCCCTCTTCTTTGCTATTTTTGTGTCTTTTTTTTTTTTTACTTCTTACTACAATTGTTTAACCGCTCAAGGACAAAGATAAAACAAATGTAACACCTAAAAACAGTTTTTCAACGTATTAAATGTCAGATGTATGAAAGGTTTACCTCCTCTATTCATAGAGCGCCTTTCATGGTGGAAACCAATAGAACGGCTTCTATGAACAGAGCACGGGGGGTGGAAAGGATAGACACAGTCTGCACTTGAGTGCTTGTCACAGCTAAAGATGTCTTTTTTTATTTCAGAGAACTTAGGTTTAAAGAACGCAATCATTTAGTATGTAATCACCTCCACTATTTGCCAGGATAAAAAATGGCATTACTCTGTGTCTGTCATCAAATAATCCAGGACACACACGAGAAGTATGGTGCACTGTACTTGTGTACTGTCCTGTGTTATATACTGTACAGACACTGATCTGATTCTTATACACAAGATCATCATCGGCATCTGTGCCCTTTGCACGTGTAGCAAGGACTTTAGTACGTCTTTAAAAAAACTTGAGAATAAATAGCTCCACAGTGCCTGCAGCAAGAAAAATCATTCAAAATTGGTTTTAATATTTGAGTTAAAGTTTTAGAATAGAATAACTTTTAAAATGAAAGTAGTTGTAAAGGCTGAAGGTTTTTTACCTTCATGCATTCTATGATCCAGGATCCAGCGATGTGCATGAGAGCAGAAGCTGCCTCATTGGCTGGGACACAGCAGTGGGAGCCATTGTCAATTGCTTCTGTCAATCATAGCCAGTAAGGAAGCGGGGGGGGGGGGGGGGGGGGGGCAGGGCCCATCTGCGCCCTGTCTCATTCAGACACACAGAGGTGGCACGGGAGCGAGCATGCATAAGTGCCCCCCCCAGAGCTAATAGCTTGTTATGGGGGCACTCAGCAGGGGTGAGGAGCCAAGAGCTCCCCTGATGGGGGACCCGAGAAAGGGAGGATTGGGCCTACTGTGCAAAACCAGATATGCTTTTTATTTAAAAGCGGTCATGTTAATAAAAAAAAAAAAAATTTTCTCTGCCTCCACATTCAGTAACCTTCATGATATCTGTTGCCCTGCATGTGGCTTCATCCAAGTATCCGCTACAATATAATAATCTACGATACACTTCTCTGTTATGAGGTTTCTCTTTTTTTTTTTTTTTCAATCACTTGCTTTCACAAGAATCTAGCCAGCATTGTTTTCACTTCTTAAATTCTCAGTATCGATGACATTTAGAACATTTAAATCAGATTAGATTGATAAAAACTCATGAAAAGTTTCCAGACATTTAAGTATATTGGCTAAACCCTAATCCTTAATTACTGCTAACTGAAATGGGTGGTGACTCACCCCTTTACCAAGGCCCTGAATAACTGCTATTTAATAACAATTATACTGCGTGGGAACTAAAAAAAAAAGCAGATGCCTTACCATTATGAAGAGCGTTTTCTATTAAATGATATAATTATTCCTAAACCTACACAATTACAGGTGGGAGACTGCGCTGAACTGACTACCTCGTTTGAGGGTCTAAGAGTGGTGGTGGGAGCGTGTTGGAGAAGTTCGCTCCTGGTGACTCTGGCCCACCGTGGCAGAAAAGGTGGTGGTGAGCCCTTTTGAGGGGCTTGGGCTGTTACCTCTGGGTACGACCTCAAGGTCATTGCTGCGTGTACTTGTGAGGGTAGGTAAAAGGATAAAAAAAAGGGGAGGACCCCACCATGCCAACATCCAATTATTCTATAAAAAGGGTTGAAAGGAGTAAAAACTCTCAAAAAATTGGAGACTTTGTGGGCATAACATGAGGCAATGAATTATAAAATGTATCATTATTACAAAATAGGTTTAAAAAAAACATACAATAAAACAGTTAACACCCTTTACTTGACAAAGTCAACAGATACCCAATATCGCAAAGCGTGGAGGCATGGATCCTTTCAAAAGGTAAATCACACAGAAAAACCATGTATATGTATCAATAAGTTGGGTCCATGATCTCCTCCATGCTAGGGTTATGACAAGACTGGGGCCGAGGATTGGTAGGCAATGGGGAGGGGGGGGGGGGAGAGGAGCCCCACACCACCCTCCTCTTCTCTCTCTCCCCTCCTTGCCACCGATCCTCAGCCCCAGTCTGGTCATTCTCCGCTGCCCGACTCGGTCATACCTTTCTCCCACCAGCTGTCACCATGCTTTCTCCGTTTTCCTCCATTGCCCCCGCTCCTTGACCTCAGCTGTCTGCTGTCACCATGGACCCCCGATTCCCCCCTCTTCCTCCATCTATCCCATTCCTCCCATCCACCGCCAGCAGTCACACACACAGACCTCAGCCCCATCCACTTTCCCACATCCCAGACTATGTGCAGTTCTCTCATATCACGACTCCCTCCATCTCCTGCACGAGCGCAGATTCACACAGCCATCAGGCTTGTGGATCGTTCGCTCTCCCCATCCCTGCTGCATACCACCCACTGTTGTCGTCCTCCACCCCCCCCCAGATTCCTCTGACTCCCATGCCCACTTCCCATCAGCCCCTTCCACCCATCCATGTCCCCAGCGAAACCATTCCTTCAGTCTTTCCAAAGTCCCTAGCCATCTCTGGAATACCCATCCGGTGCCGACTAGATTTTAAGAGATAATATCAAAAATGGAATGGCTATACGGAGAGAAACTAAGGTCATATCACCGTAGGGAGAAACAGACAACAGTTTAGTTGCTCACAGGAGTTGTGGTAAGAAACCTATTCACCCAGATTTTGTTAAATTTATTGAGTCCTCTGGCCTATACTTTCTAGCCATTTCCTTGCATTGATATCTAGGACATCAGCAGACATGGCTTTTAGTTTTTCATGCTTAAAAAAGTAATAACTCATATAACTTTTTTTGGCAGTGCCTAAATCTATTTCACCAAAAGTATTGAAAAGACACCCTTTTGGATTACACATACACTATATATATATATATATATATACATACATACATACACACACATATATACACACATACAATATATATATATATATATATATATATATATATATATATATATATATACATACACACACACACACACACACACACATATACCATGAAAGTTACTGTTGAGAAAGACAAATTATAGAGATTATATCAGGTTATGCTTTCACATGTTGAATGAAAAAGTGTAAAAACCCCACTGAATCCACTGCACTAATAATTAAATTAATGAACCATGACTGATGCGTCTAATAGACAGGATACCTCCTGTTATACCAATAGTTATGTGGAACTACAAAATGTTAAGACAAAGAGATGTCTCAAGAATGGTAAAAAAATCGGAGGGTCAGCTGACCCTCCGATTTTTTACCATTCTTGAGACAATTTTGTCTTAACATTTTGTAGTTCCCTATGCTTTCACATGACATGGCCTGGTACGACTGATGTACTGACATGACCAAAATAATCTTTCCGAGCATCTGGAATACAAAAGAGTGGGAAGGAGACACCAACAGCTATGTTTAGGCAATAACGTAATGTGGTGTTGACCAGAACAAAGGATCCCTCCTCTACCTACATTAACGCAATGCTATGTTAAAGGTACTTGCAAATACAGTATGTTGAATTTAAAAGTCAGTCAGAGATAATGGGCCCATTTAAAGGATTTAATAACTTGCTCCTAATGGTCAATACGGCCCAGCCTGTGAACCTAGGAGCCCATGGAATGTTACACTAAATCATAATATATATATATATCTCATTTTTTTTTCCTTTAGCTTTGGACAAAAGGGTAAAACCTGGTCAGTGATTTGACATTTGCCTCACAGGCACAGCAGGAAGTGAGAGAAAATCTTTCCAAAGTAACGGGAAATCTCCCGATACAGTTGCTATCAAAAGTCAACGTCCCTATTGGAAGATTTCACCTCTATTGAACTTTTTTGGATTTGTCCTCAATTCCATAAAAACAAACAGCGAGGGCAATTCGTCCCACTGGGGACTCTGACAACATAAAAGATTGATGGGCTCCAACGCTTTCCCAATCCATACAAAACTTTAAAAAAAAAGTAAAACATTTTGGCTTTAGGCTTGATTCACAGTTATGCATTTTTAGTGCTTTTTGCATATTTGCTCTACAGAACGTGTTCCATAGGAACCATGTAAATGGGCTTTAGTGCAAATCTGCAAAATACAAAAAGCACTAAAAATGCATAGGTGTGAATCAAGTCTAAGACAAGTTATATAAATATCTCCTGTGTTAACCAGATGCAATCTTCTGATCACATTTAAAGGTGTGTCTCAGTTAAAGATACAATTTTCTGATCGCCTTTAGGGTGTGTCTGAAACACAGATACTGAATATAATTTAGCAAGCAAAATTCTACATTGTGGTTGGTGTTCTTTAAATCTTCTTAGGAATTAGAGTGGGGGCTCTGATTTGCTAATCCCCATTAATCAAAGATGTATTACATCATGATAACAAGACATTTCATCCCTTTAGTATAATGATGTAGTATAGTAATGGTAAGGTAAAGCAGTACCTGCAGTGGTGAGCCCTGTCCGGCTTGATGCTACAACATTTCGGACACTTGTAAACCACCTGCCCCGGTTTCAGCTGCAAACTTTCAATGAATTCCTTTGTGGCATTTCCTTTTGGAACAGTACCCTAAAAATAAATGCATTCATCATATACTTTGTAATTATATATACAGGGTAGACAAATAAGTAGAGAACTCAATGTGAAGCCAGTCAGTCCAGGCTAAATTATTCTAGGCCGGACTATGCGGCTCGGCAGCTGCAAACTGTGTCCATAGTCCACCGGACCTTCCTAGCGGACGCCTGCCCGTGTGTATCTGAGGCTGACAGCCAGTCAGCTGCTGGCCGGGGGAGGGGGCTGTGTATGGCAATGTCCTCCCCTGCCTGAGGTGAGCTGGTGATAAGGGGGTGGGAGGCATGGGTTGGCATAATATCCACCGCCCAGTCACCTGAGCTGGTATGAGAAGTGGCTAGAGCTTGAGTAAAGTGTTTCACAATTCTTTCTATGCAAAGAATTCTCTCTGCTCTTCTGAAGCCAAAGCCATTAAAAGAAAGGAAGAGAAAAACTGGGCAGTCTGCCAAGAATCAAAACATTCTTTATCAATTGAACTTAAGTATAAACATTGTAACAATTTGTCAATGGAATAGACTTCCTGTGTAAGTGAAAAAAGTTTAACCACTTAAACACTAAACCTTTTTCTGACATTTGTTGGTTTCAAGTTAAAATCAATTTTTTTTTTGTTAGAAAAATTACTTAGAACCCCCAAACATATATATTTTTTTAGTACACACCCTAGAGAATAAAATTGTAGTATATATATTTTATGTCACACTGTATTTGCGCAGCGGTCTTTCAAATGCAATTTTTTTGGAAAAAAAGACTTTAATGAATTAAAAAAAAAAAAATCTAACCAGTAAAGTTAGCTCATTTTTTTTTTGTATAATGTGAAAGATTTTACGTCGCGAAAATCATGATCTTTCTATGCTAATCAAAAAAATCGTGATTCTCATTTTGGCCAGAATCGTACAGCTCTAGAAGAGGCTGAAGGGGTGTTGCGTCTGCCCTGCCAACCTGAGCTGCTCTGGGAAGGGGGGAGGTTGCTGTGTCCACCACCACCACCCTGAGCTGATTTAATTGGGGGGGGTTGTTGCTGTGTGTCCACCACCCACCTATAGTAGTATTAGTATAATAATATTATTCTGTTATAGTAAATATTTTAGTACCCCATTTGGTTCAGAATATTTTTCTGGTTTTCCTCCTCTAAAACCTAGGTGTGTCTTATGGTGCAAAAAATATGGCACTTTTCCTTTTTTGGGGAAACTAAAAAAATTCCACAAATTTTGCTTTTCTTCAGTTTCAAAGTGATACTAAAGTCTCGTTTTTTTTTTCTATAACAATAACAAACATGTTAAAACCTACCTGCTCTGTGTAATGGTTTTGCACAGGGCAGCCCAGATCCTCCTTTCCCTGGGCCCTCTTCGGCACTCCTGGCCCCTTCCGCCTGTTGAGTGCCCCCACAGCAAGCAGCTTGCTATGGGGGCACCCGAGCCAAGCCACAGCTCCGTGTATCCATTCAAACATGGAGCCACAGTTCGGCCCTGCCCCCCCCCTCCTCATTGGCTGACTTTGATTGACAGCAGCAGGAGCCAATGGTGCGAGAGTCCCGCTTTTAAAGCGCTTTTCAGGTGCTTCCCATTCATTTCAATGGAGAGAGGTGTTTTTTTTTAGCTCTCCAAACATGCTCCAAAGATGCTGCTTGCAGGAGATTTTTCACCTCCCAGCCAGCGCACTGCCCCAGTCTGAAAGCATCTATTGATTTTAATGGGAACTAGTTTTTGTGAGCTTTTCATGCACTTTAACGCAAAAGTGCTGGAAAAACTCCTCAGTGTGAAAGGGGTCTTAAACTAAATGTTTTTTTTTTTTTTTTACTAGGTGATCATTTACAAATCACTTTAAAAGTATTTTAATTTTTTTCTGAAGGAGCCTGGAGCTCCTCTTTAACAAAGAGGAACAGCAGTAATTTTTTATGTTTCAGAAAAATGGGAAAAGGCATTATTCAGCCCAATGACACCAACAATGGGGCAGTATTCCTCCCACTGACACCATCAATGGGGCAGTATTCCTCCCCACTGACACCGATGATGAGGCAGTATTCCTATGTCTGTTCCCCAAACTCTTCACTCTATCACTTCCTCTTTCAGTTTATTAATTCCCCTGGCTACTGGGGGAGGCAGGTAATCAAGTATGATTTGTGAAGGGCAGGGAAGACATTAAGGGTCTAATAGACCCTCAATGTCTCCATAAAGAGAACCTGTCAGCCCCCTTGTGATAGCAAGAAAAAAAAACTGTAATAAAATAAATACATAAAAATAAAATTAAAGCACCCCCACCCCATGTATACACATGTGAGCAAGCACATGCATAGGAGCTGCATGTGTATCTAAACAGTGACTACACCACATATGTGAGTCGTGAATATCAGAGTGAGAGAGTAATAATTCTAGCACCATAATTCAGGGCTACCTCTAAACTGATAACATGTAAAGGCTTTTAACCACTTACGGACCGCCCGCCGCAGTTTTACGTAGCCTGTTTGAAGGAGGATATCGTTGTTATGGTAGCAGCTAGATGCCATAACCCCGGTATCCCCTTCTTCAGCGGGCAGTCCGCTACAAGATAAAAGTAGTCTCTGTGGCGGATTCGCCACGAGATTACTTATCGATGGCGGGAGAGGCCCCCCCCTTCCCGCCGCGATCCGATTCCCTCCGACGCTTACCGGGGCCGTCGGCAGCGGCGGAGGTGATCGCTTCCTGTCAGTACCTGTCAGTAGCTGGGTATGGAGACGAGTGAGGGGAAGATGGCCCCCACCCGTCTCCATACAATTGCTGGGCGGAAGCGACGTCAAAAACGTCACTTCCGCCCACAGCTCTTACAGTGCCATTTTTTTTTTTTAAATGACAATTTTTTTTTTTTTATTACATTTTAGTGTAAATATGAGATCTGAGGTCTTTTTGACCCCAGATCTCATATTTAAGAGGTCCTGTCATGCTTTTTTCTATTACGAGGGATGTTTACATTCCTTGTAATAGGAAAAAAAGCGAATTTAAAAAAAAAAAACAAAAAACAAAAAAAAACAGTGTAAAAATAAAAAATAAAAAGGTAAAATAAATGAGAAAAAAAAAATTTAAACGCGCCCCGTCCCGACGAGCTCGCGTGCAGAAGCGAACACATACATGAGTAGCGCCCGCATATGAAAATGGTGTTCAAACCACACATATGAGGTATCGCCGCGATCGGTAGGGCGAGAGCAATAATTCTAGCCCTAGACCTCCTCTGTAACTTAAAACATGCAACCTGTAGAATTTTTTAAACGTCGCCTATGGAGATTTTTAAGGGTAAAATTTTGTCGCCATTCCACGAGCGGACGCAATTTTGAAGCGTGACATGTTGAGTATCAATTTACTCGGCGTAACATTATCTTTCACAATATAAAAAAAAAAAATGGGCTAACTTTACTGTTGTCTTACTTTTCAATTAAAAAAAGTGTATTTTTTCCAAAAAGAGTGCGCTTGTAAGACCGCTGCGCAAATACGTTGTGACAGAAAGTATTGCAACGACCGCCATTTTATTCTCTAGGGTGTTAAAAAAAAAATGGATAACGTTTGGGGGTTCTAAGTAATTTTCTAGCAAAAAAAAAATAGTTTTTAACTTGTAAACAACAAATCTCAGAAAGAGACTCGGTCCTTAAAGTGGTTGTAAATCCTTACAGACCACTTTCACCTACAGGTAAGCCTAGCTTAAGGCTTACTTGTAGATGCTTGAAATATCTCCTAAACCTACACGGTATGTATTTGGCGCACACGCACTCTTGAAAGGGCATGCTCTGCCGTTTCAAGCTGGGGTCATGCCGTGACTGGCGGCTCCGGCGCTCATGCACGAGAGTGACGTCACGCGACTCCGGCCAGTCACAGAGCCGGAGTTCGCAGCCCCGCAAGGAAGTGGGGTGAAGAATGGACACTCGCTGCCAGTGAGGAAATTGGGGACATCACTGGCTCCTGTGTCAGGTAAGTGACACATAATGGGCTACTATGCGATGCATAGTAGCCCATTATGCTTTACCTTTGCAGGGAAATAAAGAGGAAGTAAAACCCACTAAAGCGAAATCTATATAAAGAAAAAAGAAAAAAGTGTGTAGCTATTGTAGTTTTTTGCCATTTCACACAATTTTAGGTCCTGATATTCGGTATCTACTTAGTTGCTGCAACACTATCCTTTTATATTTTACCGAACAATTGCTTATTATGGCGACAAGATCTCAGAAACCATATAGGAGTGGATTTGCTAAAGGTAAATAGACTGTGCACTTTTTCGAGAAAACCCAAATCAGCCTAATTAACCTAATTCAAAGAAAAAAAAACAAAAAAAAAACAAAAAAACCACAAAAACATACAAAACAAAATTTTTGCTAGCACATGATTGGATGATGGAAGTCAGCAGCTTTACCACATTTACTATGCTCTGGTTAAGGTGTGTAAAACTGCACTTGCAAAGTGCACTGTAAATTGGCCTTGAGTAAACCCACCTCAGTGTTTAAGAGTCTTAAGTAATTTTCTAGCAAAAAAATGCTGATTTTTAACAAGTTTAAAAAATGTAAAAAATTTCCCTTGATGCAAAGTGGGAAACACTCCAACTGCTGAACTTTTTTCCCCCTAAAGTTCATCACATACAAAAACAAAAGTCAGGATGTACCAAGTATGCATGTCTATGGGCAGTGCCTTCCCCCAAATATTCTCCCCTTATCTTGGAAGAACAGTCTAACATACCAAATAGCTACTCCTGGCTTTCAGCCCACTCTCTGATGAGAGCCGTCAGCTCTAGACGTTTTGTGCAGTCAGTCTGCAGTGACGGTCACCCTTTCCTGCAGAATCACCCTAAGGCCTCATGCACACTGGACGTTATAAAAAACACTAGTAGCGTTAACTGTAGAAAGCTGTAAGCTGTAGAATGATTTTTGCAGTGTTTTCTTTTGCAGTAGCGTTTGCGTTTTTTTAGCAAAACTATACTCCCGTTAAAGCTTATGGCTCAAAAACGCTCATAAACGCCGAATAGCCAGCGTTTTTCAGCGCTTTTGAGCTTTTTTCAGAGTTTTATAAAGTAAAAAAAAAAAAAAAAAAAAAAGGCCTCTCCATGTTAATCTATGTATGTGTCCATGCACACATGGGCTTTTAGGAGCTGTAAGTGGCATAGGGGGTTTTCAAGATGCAAAAAAAAAAAGAAAAAATACCCCAGGGCCGGTGCTTTCTGGAGCAGCAGCATTACAGCTGTAAACACCTGACACAGCTAAACACGTGTTAATGCTGCATACAGTATTAAGCCGTGTCAAGCGTTTTCAAGCTTTAGTAATTGGACTGTGGAAAATAGAAGAGGGCAGAGAAACACTGCTAAATGCGCATAAACGCCAATGCAAAACACTTCTAAAAGCGAGTGTTTACAGACGCTTTTTTCCTCAAAGGCCTCATGCACATGCCCTGTGTGTGCATGAGGCCTTTGAGCATTTTTACAGCTGAAAAACTCTTCTCAAAACCCATTAGATCTGGGGGTTTTTTTCCCAGCAAGAAAATGCCCCTGCCAAAAAATGCTGATAAAAGCACAGAATTTTACAATAACTACAGTATATCAGCAGGATTTACATGTGGCTCAAACTTCCACACGCTAATGGTTACCAGTACAGAATTTTCTGTACGTTACAGCAAAAAAAAAAAAAAAAAGTCAAATAAAACAAAATGTGAAACCTTTTTCTTCTCGCTTTTTTTTTTAAAGACAGCTAGAGTTAAATGTATTTTTAATAACTGCTCTATTCTATTAGGCACACTTTTTTTTTTCTCTCCTCTAGACGTCTTTCCTCCTGGCAGAGGCATTTGGGGGTTAATTCATTTCATTGACCAGAATAATATTATATTCTGGCCCTACAAAATGAACGCTCAAGCGCTAAATGCGTCTAACGTTAAAGTGCGTTTAGAAGGGTCTTTTCTGCCAAAACCCTACAGCTGCTGGGTGCACTGGCAGGGTTTTTTTTCCCCCCTCTGACTCTAAACTCCTCTAGCCCTTTGTGGGCATGGACACACAAGTTAACATTCAGGGACAGGAAAGGAAAAACATAAATAAAACCCGCCAGACTCCCTTGGAGCAGCTGAAAAGACGTCCAGTTTGCATGAGGCCTTGGCATGCAGAATCTAGGCTTGGATCTTTTTTTTTTTTTAAAGCATGTTTGTCTTCCCCCGTCATACCAGCCCAACACACCACGCACATGAACTGACACCACCAGAACAAGAGGGGCCAATGCTAGTTTTATTGGTTCTTCTTAAAGCATTGGCTAAATAACTACCAGTTTACAAATGGGAACTTGTCTTAAAGGGGTTGCAAAGGTTTGTGTTTTTTCACCTTAACGCATCCTATGCATTAGTGACCGGACCCCCAGCCTCCTTGTTTTACTTAACTGAACCCTCGAACTTGTCCCACAGGGACGCGCTCTCTCTCTGCCTGGGGTTCTCTGCTCTTGAATGGAAAGATCAATAGCAACGCAGTCATTGGCTCCAGCTGGGGTCAATCAAATCCAATGACGTGGGCGACTGGGGGTGGGGCCGAGTCCTGCATTCAGCCTCTATGGATGCCAAATGCTTGACTCGGGAGTGCGCCCGCAAGGTAATCCCCTGGGAGAGAGCTTCTCCCAAGAGGGTTATCAGATGTGGGGAGGAGCCGAGAGAGCGGGCGAGGGACCCCAGCAGACCAGGTTTGGGGCCACTCTGTGCAAAACAAGCTGCACAGTGGAGGCAAGTATGACATGTTTGTTATTAAAAAGAAAAAAAAACCTTTAGTATCACTTTAATTACTAAGCAAACAAGGCCTAAGTAGGTATGGCAACTTCTGACATCACCACAATTTGTCTGTCAAATGACTGCACTTAGTGCTTTTCATGCAAACACTTGACTTCTAGTGTAAAACAATCTGGCTCGCAATTTAAAAAAAGACAAGGAATATGGCTCCTATGGGGGGGGGGGGGGGCGGAGGAGGAAAAGAGATCTATACGATTCGATATATGCTGCATATCAAAGAAAAAAAGCGAAATACTTATGTTTGCTTTAAGGCTCCATGCACACTGAACGTTAAAATAAGATTATAAAAACGCCAGTAGCTTTGCAGTGAGTCTCAACGTTTTTGTAACGTTTTAGCAATGGCGTTTATTAGCGTTTTTCCGCGTTAGCGTTTTTTTTTTTTACTTATTTTTTTTTTTTCAAAGGATCAAAAACATTAAAAACCGCTGGTGGACCACGTTTTTGAGCGTTTATCGACGTTTATCAGCATTTGGCATTTTTTGTGGTCGGAAAAATGACTCCTGAACGCGATTTTATGGCGTTCAGAAAACAGCCCATAAACTCCACTGCTGATAAATATCCAAAAACGTCCATGTGTGCATGGACACATAGGATAACAGAGGGGAGTTTATGAGCTGTTAAAAAAAAAAAAAAAAAAAAGTGTGTCTCATGAAAGATCTTCTTCAATAAAGAAAGACTGTGCTGTGTCCAGCAGCATATACTGTACTTACCCTTCCTTTACTTCAATGCAAAGAAAACATCTGCTACTTCCCGGTAATGGAACAGCATTCAACTCATTACTCTTCCTACTGCCCAAATGGAATCTCTCACATTTATGTTTTATAAATAACCTTAATGCCCAACACCAGGCAAATTAGAAAATATCCCTTGCAGTAGGGCTGCACCTGCACTGCAGGGGTTAATTGCCCATTTTGCCTAGGGTAGAGGAGAATCAGTTTAATTTACCAGAACGTCCTCTCTGCCACAATCTGGTGGTGGACTGTCCCTCGGCATCCTCACATTTAAAGCAGGGCTATAGACCCTGCACTAGTGATGGAGTCAGGACCCTAGACTGGTGGAATGTGGGGTTACCAAAGCTGCAGGGATCAGTTTAGCCTCTAGGAAGAGCAGAAGATCAGGTAAGTAAATATCATTTTTTTTTTTTTTTCCCCTAGACCAGGGGTGACCAAACTTTATAAACAAAGGACCAGTTTACTGTCCTTCAGACTTTAAGGGGGGTGGACTGCGGCCATTGGGAGTAGATAATGTTGTAGGCTTGGTGGTCAGTGGGAAAAAAAAAATTAATTAGCACCCCCGTGATTGGGTGGAAGAGAAATAGTTCCTGAACATTGGTATTAGTGGGAGGAATAGTGTCCCATCATTGGTGTCAGAGGAAGAATTTATGCTTCATCATTGATGTCAGTTGGAAGAATAATACCCCACTGTTAATGTCAGAGGGATGAGGAGTGTCCCACACGCCGCAGTTTGGAGACCACTGCCCTAGACAAAAACGAACAATTAAACCCTGCAGTGTGGGCACAGCCCCACTGCAAGGAATATTATATTTCCAGAGTTTAGCTTAAAAGTTGCTTTGGGCAGCAAATTTGGAGAATTTATGTAACTGGAACTGGGAATGGTGACAGAACAGCAGGTCATTGGCATAGAGGCTCAACATTTCCAAACATCCATGCAAACACCACAGATAGACGCGATAATGAGGATCACTATAGCTAGATCTCCAATGGCTAGAATACAGAAAGACAAGACAATGGAAAGCCTTGGTGGTTCCCATTTCATATGAAGATGGGAACCAGGCATATGCTGTTGATCCTGACTGTTGCTGACAGTGCCCAGTACAGAGCTAAAATTTGGAGACCAGAGGAGATGTCAGTTTTAATGAGAGTTGCAATAATGTTGCTGAAATAAAAAAAGGCTGGATTCAAGATGAAGTCCAACCCACATTGGTATGCTATGGCATTGGCATGCTATGGCATCAATGAACTGTACCTGCATCAATTTCAAGAGGACCTTGCATCTAAATAGCAAGGTCTGTTTTTTACTTAGTGTACCTGTGGGGGAAAGTTGGATGATACACTCGCCTTTTCCTCTCCGTCCCATCCTCAGGTATGGGTGACGTCATCCTCCCTCTGAGAAGCCCAAATCCCATTTAGATGTGCTACAGAGTCTTCAGGTGAAATATTAAATAATCAACATTCTCCTAAATCTTGTTAGCAGGATGACAATGTTAACCCCTGCACTATCAAAGCTGGAAGAAAGGTGAATCAATTGTCTAACTTTAGTTGTTTTTCTTTTTTAAACGTTTAATGCAGCATTTTAGCAAGTGGGAGGGATGCCACACTAAAGAAGTGGTCCTAACATGGAATGCAAGGCCCACTCTAGTGTGTCTCTTGTGCCTGGAGTGGTAACATTCTTCTGCTATACTGAGGACTTTAAGTGGTGTAACTCGTGCCAATGTCTAACAGAACCTTAAATTTTAGATTTGCACCAACCCAAAGAAAAACTCCCACATGATTAATGCCTGATAAAAGTTTGCATACCCAATGTATCTGCTATTGTACATACCAACCCGAGAGTAAGGAATCATTTTAGTTTCACTACTTCAGGTACACAAAAGACAGAAACAAGCAACTTTGCAAATGTTCATAAAGATGACACAAAATGTTACAACAGGGTGCTGTATTAGCTATGCGTTTCCATGACATGGAACTAACTACACGCCTTCCTGAGTAAACATTCATCCTGATAAGTGAGGTTCTTGGCTGCAAATATACTAAGGTGTTCCACTCAGACAGTAAATATGTCTGTCTTTGCAGCAGAATTCACTTATATTTTAATGCCTTATTAACTGATTACATGCATAGAGTTTAAAACACTCTAAATGCTACACAAAAAGGCAAGTCAACATTTCTGCATCTAAAAATTAGCACTTTATTTATTCAATGCTGTCGTCACATGCAGATCAGCGTTGTGCATTTCATATAGCACAGACTTACAGGTGATATAATTGCCTTAAAGTATAAGCTAAAGGCAAAACTTTTTTTTTTTTGGCTAGAGTGGAAAGTTTTTATTGCTGTCTCTGCCCCAGTTAGGGAGATTCACCCTCTCTGTTAGTCCTATTTACCATTATTATCAAAAGCTAAAGTCAAAGAAAAGTCCAAATTTGGGTTGACATCTAGTTCTGGTGGCCCTGGTGACACCTTGGGATTGCCTCTTACTTCCTGTTTTGATTATAGGACAGGAAAGGAAGGAAAATCTTCACAGATGGCAAAAAACTGACAGGAGTTATAACCCTCCCTTACTCTACCCAAAATGAAAAATAATAATTATAATAATAATAAAAATCCTTTTGCCTTTAGTTACAATAAACCTGTGCCGAGAGAAATACATAGGAATGCAATTGCTGACATCCATCAAAAAACCTAGCTGTCTGGCTATCTCTGGCTTCAATATTTTTTTGAATCAGTGACACAAACAAACATGCAGCAAGTGAACTCTTGTTTCAGGTCAGCGACTTTCAAAAGAAAATGGAGCGGGTACGTTTATGAGACAGGTATAGATTTTGTTTAGGACCATGTCAAACACAAGGCCAGAGAGCTGAATCTGGCTCTCCAGACCATTTCATGTGTCCCTCCTTTTTTTTTTATTAGTTGAAATGTGGTGGAACTCCATTCCATAATGCTGATGCGGCCCGCAATGAAATTAACACCCTTGGTTTAGGACATAGAGACCTGAAATTGAATCACTTTTTACATCATGTCATGCATAAAAATATGAAAAAACAGCAATTCCATAATATCAATACTTACAGGATCTGTAATCATAGCCCGCAGATGTGATGCCAGTGCCAGGAAAGCCAAAATGTTGAAGATGATCCCATTAATTGTGCTATAAATAATGTCCTTGGATGGTAGCAGCATAACAAAAATGACAACAAATTCAGCATAGAAAACCAGGAACCAGGTCACTACGGCACATGCAATGCCGCAGCCATCCTTGATAAACCACACTTTATCCATGGAGTTATCCACGGGGGGCGGGATGCACTTCTCTGGCTGGAGGTACTCAGCTGTCCTCTCAATGTCGCGAAAGCGGTGGCTTGGGGGCGACATGATAAGTTTTACATTCCATATTTTTTGCCTAAAAGAGATAGACAATTCACATATAAAGAAGTGTGCATAAAAGGTTAGCATAAATTTAAAAGAGTTTTTTTGTTCAATAGAAATACATGTCATTTTGTTGCGCGTTTGAGAGTTTTTCTGCTCAAATGCAATAATTAAAAGGAGAAGTAGAAGAAGAAGGCAACAAGCTTTGGCTGGACTTCTCCTATTGACTTCTATGGATCGCAGGAGTACAGTTAGTTTTGCACTTCTGTGACACGTTTTCAGCAGAGAGCAGGCTGAAGTCCGCTTTCTGCTGACGTCACAGATGTCAGCCCTGGCACCACGTCATCACCACAATAAAGTCTGGATCCGCCAGGTGCCTGGACCGATACCCATCTCAGCCCCTCAGTGAGCCGCTGAGAGGCTGAGCCGGTCGCCCCCGCCCCCTACGTAGCCAAGCGCTCCAGTGAGCGAGGAAGGGGCAGAGCAGAGAGTGGTGACTGACAGTCTGCAGCTCTCTGCTCAGGGAGCTTTTCACTCAGTGCAGAGACACCGGGGGACAGACACTGGATCAATGCTGCATCCGAGGTAAGTATGATTCTAAAAAAAAAATAAAAAAAAATAAAATCCTTTACTTCTCTTTTAAATAAAAATAAATAAAATTATGTCAATAAAGAAAATACATAATCATACATAAAAATAAATAAATAACATAACCCTAACAATAATCCCTAGCCTCTAACCCCAATTGTAACCCCTGATCTTAACCCATAACCCAACAAAATAAATAAATACAAAAATCTACCTCTACCCCCTTACAAAAAAAAAAAAGATAAAATAAAAAGTGGATGAAAAGCTGAAAAACATAGCAACAAATAATGAAACAGATGATCATTTTCTCTATTGGCCAATAAAAAACCCCCCAAAGCTCAAAAATGTAAAAACACTGTACAAAAACACTCAACGGTCATATTAAACGCCTGAAAAATACGCCCGAAAGAACTTTCAAAAAACACAACGCTCAGGTTTGAATGCAACCTGAATCGACCAAATAATCGGCGAATAATTTGTAACTGTCATTTGCCAAAACAGAATTTATCTGGTGGCCATACATTGGTAGAATTTTGTGCAAAAATTTTAGCTTTAAGTAGGTTTGTTTAATTTTTGAATCATTGTTCATTTTTTACCACAGTGATGAGAAAATTCGAAGGAGCAAGACAGAAAAATAATCTCTCAAATAGTCAAATTTTCTAACAGAAAACGTGGTTTTCAAATGTAAAGTCCATTTTCTACAGAATCGAAAGTTTGTATGAACATTTCTTCGACCAAAAATCCACTAGTGTATGGTATCTTTAGGGTTAAAACTAGAGCTGTACGATTCTGGATAAAATGAAAATCACAATTTTTTTGCTTAGAATAAAGATCAGAATTCTCTCACGATTCTAAAGAAATTTTAAAGGTTTACAACCCCTGAATATTAGGTTATCAAACAAGATGGTAATAAAATAAGACAGAATACTCTTTGCTTTAATAAAATTTAAAGAAATGTAATGAAAAATAATGTAATGTGTAAAGAAATAAAATAAAAATTACCAAAAAGTTATATTAGGGTCTTTTTTTAGTACTCGCCGATACCAAATTATCAATACCTACCGCAACTTTTTTGCTTACACTTCAGCTGTCAGTATTGGTACAAAGCATCGAAATTTTATTTTACAAATTAAATAAAATTATTTTTTTAAATTTTGTGCTTTTTTCAACGTGAAACGTGTAAATATATGTTAAAGCTGTAAAAATAATAATGAACAAAGCAAACAAAAAAAGTTTTAATAGTTTATAAAATAGAAATAAATTGAAAACAAACATCAGCAGGAAAATAATAATTAAATAGAGAAGGAGAATAAGGTGTTAAGAAGGCTTATTAGGAGTAAATTAAGGGTTAAAGGGGTTGTAAAGGTAAAAAATTTTTCACCTTAATGCATTCTATGCATTAAGGTGAAAAAACTTTTGACAGTACCGCCGCCCCCAGGCCCCCCGTTTTACTTACCTGACGCCTCGAATCTTCGCTCCTCGTCCTCGTCAGCTTCATTGCAGCTCAGCCTGGTCGCTGATTGGCTGCAGTGGATGGATTGAAAGCAGCGCAGCCATTGGCTCGCGCTGCTGTCAATCACATCCGATGACGCGGCGTGCCGGGGGGGCGGGCCGAGTGATACAGCGAGAGGCTATAGCCGCCGGCTGTATCACGGGAGCGCGCCCGCAAGCACTCACCACCGTGCGAGGGAGCTCGCATGAAGGTGGTAAATGCTTGCGGGGAGGAGCTGAAACAGCCGCCGAGGGACCCCAGAAGACCAGGTTCGGGGCCACTCTGTGCAGAACGAGCTGCACAGTGAAGGTAAGTATAACATGTTTGTTATTTAAAAAAAAAAATAACTTTACAACCCCTTTAATAAGGGTTTAAACAGAGGAACAATTTAACAAAAACCACAAAAAAAAAAAAAAAAAAAAAAAAAGAATGATTTTTTTTTACTTGACAAGGTTGCTTTAGGCTTGGTTCACATGTAAGCTAGGGGTGTGGAATTTAATCGCTGCATCGATGCATCGCGATTCGGGGGTCCCCGATGCGGCATCGATGCAAGCACCCCTAAACATCGATGTCGGGTGTGACGTCATCCCGACTTGCCCCGCCCCTCCCGGAAGTGTACTCCAAGCGTTTTTTGTCAAAATGGCTTTTGCTATTAAATTCAATAGTAATCCATTCAGTGGTGATCGCTGTATGTGTTTTTTTTTTAAATATATGTAGCTTCATACCTCGTTTTTAGTTGTGTATATAACTGTATATCCGGCGTACATGTGACTGCTCGGTCCGGCCCGCCCCTCTCCTCTCTGTCCCTCCTGACCGCAGCCCCGCCTGCCTCTCTTCTGATCTGATAGCTACAGTTGGTGGGCGGGGCTGAGAACTCCCACTGACATCAGGAGAATCACAGAGACATGAGACAGAGGAGAGAGATGCGGACCGGACTGAGCAGTCACATGACCGGCTTATACAGTTTTACACACAGACTAAAAAAACGAGGTATGATGCATATATTTAAAAAAAAAAACACACACAGCGATCACCACTTAATGGATTACAATTGTATTTATTAACAAAAGCCATTATGACAAAGACACAGTTATTTATATTTACACAGACAAAAATAAGATATGCAGCTGCATAAATTTTAAAATGCAGATACAGCATGGATTTTAACTGCATTTTTTTTACCACACAGGTATTTTATCAGCTGTATGTAGAGTACAAGTGTGTTTGTATTCTACTTACACTGTCTCCTACATGTGCTGTGTGACATTATTTCTCTGCCCCCCTCCCAGTTTGCACATTCCACTGTGTTAACTCCTAGTGTGCTGGAAGGTGCAAACAGGGGAGCCCAGAGAAATGTCACAGAGACAGTAGAGGAACTTCACGGGGCTGTTTGTCAGTTGTGGATTGTAATCCCTCCTGACCTTCCAGCAGCCGTGTGTGAATTCCTGTACCTTGTTGTGCACCAGATTAGTGCACTACGTAAAGTGGAGTTCCACCCGTTTTTTTAGTTTATTAAAAGTCAGCAGCTACAAAAAGTGTAGCTGCTGACTTTTAATAATCAGACATTCACCTGTCCCACGGTCCATCGATGCGGCCGCACGGAGCCTCGCTCCTCTCCCTCTCCTCGGCGCCGTCATATCTACTGTGGGCAGTGACACCCGCCTGTGACAGCTTATGGCTTCACAGCCGGGCGCAGACTGCACAAGCCGCACTGCGCTCTGCCATTGGCCAGCCCATCTTCTGGGACCCAGAAGATCGCTGGCAGGGAGGGGCCGCCTAGTAAATTTATTGTTTATTAAAAGTCAGCAGCTACAAAAAAAGTGTATCTTCTGACTTTTAATAAAAAGACACTCACCTGTCCCACAATCCAGCGACGTGGCCACCCAAACCCTCCATTCTCTCCCCTGCCTGTCCACGGCGCTGGCAATACTACTGTGGGCATCCGGCTGTGACAGCTTGCAGCTTCACAGCCGGGTGCGCATGTCGCACTGCACTGTCCTGCACAGCCGGGCAATCTTCTGGGAACTGTGATGTGTCCCAGAAGATTGCAGGGAAGAAGGGCCGCCTAGGCAGCCCAAGCGGAAGTGGGAGCTCGTCGGTAATCGTGATGCATCGTGATGCATCGCGGAATCGAATCGAATCGAATCGTTGACCAGATAATCGTAATCGAATCGAATCGTGAGACCAGTGAAGATGCGCAGCCCTAATGTAAGCCGCATGCGGCTCACAGCCGGGGGACCGGTGTGTCCTCGTTCATCCTTTCAGGTCCGATTTCAGCCCAAATTTTTGGCTAAATTCAGACCTGAAAACGGACAGCGTTTCTGTGCAAATCGCACCGGAGCCGCTGCGGAGATATGTGAACCAACTCCATAGAGAGCAGGACACAATCTCCTGCTATTGCGAATTGGATGCAGGGAAATCGCATCCAATTCGCACTAGTGTGAACTCAGCCTTAAACTGACTTAATTTGCAGACCAAAGTTCATCCCTTTGATCTGTAAATTAATAAACAGAAAGACACATTTCTTTTTCTCTGTCTCTTTCAGCACTGAGCAATGTTGTTGATAAACATTGCCAGCTGCTTTTTTTTTGTGAGCCGAGAACCGCTCTGCACTTTTTACATCGGGGTGCCCAACCGCTGGCCCGTGGCAACCTCTGATGTGGCCCGCCACCTCTTGTTCTGGGATGTCCAGATCGCTGGTTCCTGACCCGCCATCCCCGAGCATCAGTGTGAAGAACAGAGCCGGCACTAGAAGAAGCAGGGCTGATGCTTCCTGTATAGCGCCGGCTACAGGCGGAGTGATACCAAATGTACTCCGCCTGTGACAGGAGATATGCAGGAAGCATCAGCTCTGCTCTCTACTGCATGCTTCCTCCAGCGCTGGCTCCTGTCACACTGATGCTCGGGGATGGCGGGTTGGGAATTAGCAGGAAATACCCACCAACAGTACCTGCTCTGGAGGACAGCAGCCACCAGCCCCGCCCACCTGGGGGACAGCAGCAGCTAGTGATACCTGCAGGAATCCTGAAGACGTGGTGAAGCGGTCAGTTGAGGTAGTTGAGGTACAGGTAAACCGCAGCCTTAGGTCCCCTTCACACGATCAGTCTGACCCAATTGGAACCTCAAATTCACCTCTATAGAGCGGAAGATGTAAAATCGACATGTGTCCTTTTACACCCACCTATCTCCAATCTGATCCACTTAAAAAAACAGGAGGGGATCTGTCCCCTTCTGTCTGGGTGGATCAGAGGGCCTGTAGAGTGGGCTGAGTCCGTGTCGCTTTGCATATGAGGAGTGGACACAGACCTGTCATCTGCCCGCTCTGCTCATTGTGGCCTGCAACTGATTACCAAGTCTCTAAAGTGGTCCTCGCTCTTCAAAAGGTTGGGCACCCCAGTTTTTCATGAATCATGGAAATGCTGGATTAAGATTAAGTGTGTGTGTGTGTGTGTGTGTGTGTGTTAAATCGTGATTGCAATCTTTTAACAATTAAATCATGCAGCCCCAATTCAAATCTTTGCAAGGTTTTATTGCATTGTCTCCACTGGGGAGATTTCCACTCACAGCTTGCCAGTGATCTCACAGTAAGCAAGGAAAAACATCTGCAACAGGGGCATAGACAGCATTTATTTAAAAAAAAAAAAAAAAAAGTATGTGTTTTTTTTTTCTGTAATATAGTGAGCACCACAATGCATAGTAGTAGTTATTTCACATTATGGTGCCAAGATAGGTTTGGGTGCAATTAAAAAAAATCAATGGTGCCACAGCACACCAATGCACCAATGCTCAACACGTACGTTCCTGCAGCTCAAAGATATCAACGAAGCCTTAGAGAAGTTGTTATTCTATTTTTACTTGTGATAGGAAAATAATAAAAATGAATTTAAAAAGGGGCCTGATAAAAAAAGATTAAAATATACTAGAGTTCTTACACATGGAATTGGAGGACTGATTTGAATAGCCTGCAAAAGTGGTTTGAGCGTACAATGGTTTAGTTAGAAACATATAGAAGGTTTCTATATGTTTTTTTTTTTTTTTTCTTTCTCTTGTTTTGTTTTCTATGTATTTGTTGACCGAGCCTGGGTATGCCCAATAGGCTCTGTTCTGTTTTGTACCTACATTGAAAATATAATAAAAATAATTAAAAAAAAATATATATACTAGAGTTGTTGCCCACAGCAACCAGTCACCTGCCATTTTCAGGAATAGAAAATGAAAGCCAGCATTGAATTGGTTGCTTTAGGGCATTTTCACATGAGGCAGACTCTGTCCAGCAGATCTGCCTGCTCAGCGGGGGATCTCTCTGCTGATCCCCGTTAATCAGGCTGATGACAGGTCCTTGTCCGCTCTACAGAGCGGACATGAACGCAAGCCGCTCTCCACTATGGGGCAGTCAGATGGAAATGGACCGCCTGTCTGTTATCTGACTGTGATCTGATCTGATCCACTGGACAGAAGGGAAACAGATCCCCATCCGTTTGTTTTTGGCGGCCTGGATTGGATGCCGGTGTGTGTCAGCCTGAAAAAGATTTGTGTGAAAAGGGGCCTTAGGTATCTGCTCTATTGCAATTTAGAATACGCAGGGTGTAATTCTTATAACTTTGGCCCACAGCTAGTGGTGTGCATTGGGAAGATGCAGTGCCGACGCATCTCACCATTAACATTCCTCTTTTTTAACTTTATTGAAATGTCACTAAGTTACACTTCCTTCATCGTTATTCACCACAGCAGGTTGATGTGAACTGATTTAATGAAAACATAAAGCAAAACTGCCTTGTCTATATGTTGGGACTGCACTGGGCAGGGCCACCCAAGCCATATTGGTGTGAGCAGGCCCTGGAAAAAACACAATTCATTACAAGATCTGGGGTTAAAAGTTACACATTGCAAAAGCTTCTTTAGTACAGATATGCACATTCGATCAAATTAAAAATCAAATCAAATTGAAAAATATTTTTACAAATCAGATTTATATTACAAATCGCAACAAAAAGGTTTCCAATACAGAATCTCCTACCTCTAACAATTCTGAGCCTCATGCTTTCAACTGCCGAGTGCCAACAGTTGAGAAAACAGACATCCACAGCACAAATCCAGTGTCCTTCACATCAAAAACTGAACAGAAAAATAAAAACAATAATAGACCAACCAAAGACCACACTGAAAGGTTCAGAAAAGCTTGAACATATACCATGAATCTTTTAAAGCCAGCTTGGAAGCAGGAAGAAAAGAGTTTTACCGACAACCAGGAAGCAAACTGTCATTACTCAGAGTCACTTCTCTACCCACACCTGAGCCAGCTCCTCCCAGCACTCTTCTCCCACACTCCCAGAAAGACACCTAGATCTTCATTTACATAGAACAAAGGTAAATGCAAAGACTGCACTAGAACTACAGAACAGTCCATTTTACATTGACTGAAGATAGACACTACAATTATCATTAGTCTAATTGAGTAATTACATGTCCTAACAGCAGATCCCACATGATCCCTTACAGTACAGTACTTGTATTTCCTGTATTTAAAATAAAACCTCTCCTCTGTGATTAGGAGTCACTTCTAAAACATACAGGTGACTTTTTTTTTTTTTTTTTTTTTTTTAAATACAGGAAATACAAGTACTGCAAGGTGTCTTCTGGTCCGAAAAAAAAAAAAAAACTCTTGCAGTGCTCAATCTTTCCATGAACAGTGCAAGGGTTAATTGCTCGTTAAGTATAATTTTTTTTTTTGGTTTTGTGTGGAGGGATTAGAACACCCGTCGGGTTTTTATTGCAGGCATTCCAGCTAGAGGTGGTGGTCACTGAAGTCACTGGATATCAATGAACTGTCACTGAAAGCTGCACTACAGTGGAATTTTGTCAATTTATGAGTTTTTGGTTGCGCTACACGATATTTATCATATTGGGTTTTTATTTCTGTCTGCATCTCATGGTTAAAGTGATTGTAAATTCTTGTTATTTTTCCTATTAAAATAACTGTTATACTTACTTGCTCTGTTGCAGTGGTTTTGCACAGAGAAGCCTGGATCCTCCTCTTCTCGGGTCCCTCTTCTGTGCTCCCTCCCTCCTGTTCAGTGCCACCATAGCAAGCTGCTTGCTATGGGGGCACCCAAGCTGAGTCACAGGTCCCTGTGTCTATTCAGACATGGAAGACTGACCCAGCCCTACCCCCCCCCTCTCCTCTGATTGGCTAGCTGCCTTTGATTGACAGCAGTGGGAGCCAATGGCGCTGCTGCTGTGTCTCAGCCAATTAGGAAGGAGAATCTCGATACTTGCTGACATTGCTGGACAGAGAGGGACCTCAGGTAAGTGTTAGGGGGCTGCTGCACACAGAAGGCTTCTTTATCTTAATGCATTAAGATAAAATAACTTCTGCCTGTACAACTCCTTTAGGCTAGGTTTCCACTAGTGCGACTTTGCATGCGATTTGGGACTGAAAAGTCGCATGACAAGTCGTACCCCATGATTTCCAATGAGTACCGTTCATATCTGTGCGACTTCAAAGTAGTCCCTGCATTACTTTGGTCCCACTTTGATGAGACTTGAGGTCCATAGACCTCAAGAATACACAGGCACGGCTTCAAGTCGCAGCAAAAAAATTGCGGTAAAATCGCGCGACTTTGGGGACGCAAAAGTGGAAACATAGCCTAAAGATTGGGTTGTCCCCAAAACATTAATAGAGGGGAAATGTTCCAATGGGGGCACCAAGTTCTGGTGTTAACCAGGAATTCCTTCATTTTTTCTTCACTTCCTGTCCCATAGCCAGAACAGGTAGTGAGAATGGAAATCTCCCCAAGTGGGAAAAAGTGAAAATAGAGATGCCAGGGGTAACTTTCCCTTACTGTGTTTGAATTTTAAAAGACAGTTTTGCCTTTGAGCTCATGCACATAGGGCGTTTGTCCAGCTCTCCTAGACACCTTTCCTCCTGTCAGTGGCATTTTGGCAGGAAAAAAAAAAGAAAAAAAAAAAAGGAAGGTAGATGCTTGTAAATGCAGGTAACGCGTTTAGGTGCTTCTGCATTAAACCCTTACCTATACCCAGTGAAGTGTCAGGCCTCAGATGACACACAGAGATGGAAAAAAATCATCCTACAAAAGTTTTACCTGTTTATCTGCAGTCTTCTCTCTTCTACATCCGTTCAAAGTGCAGAATTTCTAAAGCTTGTCTGAGCGGTCATACAAAAAAAGGAGCAGAGAGCTGAAGTTACACTCTGCAGAGCTCAGACAGCTGAAGGGACACACCATCCTTCACACAGCAACAGAGTTGAGGCTGTCAGTCAGCTGGAGCTCCCTCCCCTGTCACCTTTTTTTCTCTTGGTGTCAGGGAAATTTGTCAGGGGTGACTCATAACAGAGGAACGAAGTAGCAGACAGAAATGACACTTAGTGCTCTTAATTGAGACAAATACACACGGCGGGGGGGGGTATGCTTTTTACATATATCATGTCTGAGGTTTACAACCACTTTAATTAATTTCACTGCCCAGAATAATAATTTACAAGTAATAATTTACAAAGCATGCACTTGTACTTGTGGCTAAATGTGGTTCATACCGGTCCCCTGACGCTAAAAAAAGCTGAAAATTTTATGCTTCAGCATAGAGAAGTTGCTATGCATCCGTGTGCATGAGGTCTTAAGGTAAAACGAATTAATATTTTTTGGCTCTTTACACCACCACAATGGATTTGAAATGAAATGAACAAGATGTGCTTTAAATGCAGACGTTCAGCTTTAATTTAATTTGAGGGTATTTACATCCAAATCAGGTGAACGGTGTTGGAATTACAGTTTGTATATGTGCCTCCCACTTTTTAAGGGACCAAAAGTAATGGGACAACTGGCTGCTCAGCTGTTCCATGGCCAGGTGTGTGTTATTCCCTCATTATCCCTTTTACAAGGAGCAGATAAAAGGTCCAGAGTTAATTTCAAGTGTGCTATTTGCATTTGGAATCTGTTGCTGTCAACTCTCAATATGAGATCCAAAGAGCTGTCACTATCAATGAAGCAAGCCATTATTAGGCTGAAAAAACAAAACAAACCCATCAGAGAGATAGCAAAAACATTAGGTGTGGCCAAATCAACTGTTTGGAACATCCTTAAAAAGAAATAACGCACCAGTGAGCTCAGCAACACCAAAAGACGGTAACGTTTTTTCCAAGAGTCTTTCAGGACAGCACACTTTAGAGACCTCGGCTCCTCCCCTCTTAGGAAACACCGCCTCCACCAGACTTTTAAGTTGCCCCTTCCCTTCAGCCCATCAGTTTTTGCACGAGAACCTCCGGACAGTCTAGGGAGACATAAGAACACATCATAACAACTTTCATATTCCTGATGCTCTCACGTCCTAGTGGCAAGACAATATTTGGGTGGGTACCGGTGCTGTCCTGAAAGACTCTTGGAAAAAACGTCACCGGTAAGTAACTTCGATTTTCCCTCTTTCTTCTTTAAGGACAGCATACTTGAGAGGATAAGCGAGCACTTACCCTAGGGTGGGACTACTGCCTGCAGAACTTTACGCCCAAACGCCTGGTCCTGGGCAGACAATAAGTCCAGTCTGTAGTGCTTAACGAAAGTCTTAAAACTTGACCACATTGCTGCTTTACAGATCTGATCGGGTGTAGCACCAGCCCACTCTGCTTGTGACGCTGCCATAGCCCTAGTGGAATGAGCCCTAATACCCTCCGGGACTTCCACCCCCTTTGCTATATAGGCCTGACTGATAGCCAATCTTAGTCATCTGGCTATAGTGTGTCTAGAGGCTTTTGAACCCATCCTTGCCCCTGAAAAAACAAAACAAAAAAGGAGTCGGACTTTTTAAACTGCTCCGTAACCTCCAGGTACTTTAATGCACATCTTCTGACATCTAATTTGTGGAAGACCTGCTCCTGTTCCTTCATAGAATTTGAGCAAAAAGTGGGTAAACAAATTTCCTGCTTTCTATGAAATTCCGAAACCACCTTTGGAAAAAAGGCCGGATCGGTTTTAAAAATAATCCTATCTGGAAAAACTTGAAAGAAAGGTGCACTCCTAGAGAGGGCTTGTAGCTCACTAACCCTCCTTGCAGTAGTGATGGCTACTAAGAAAACTGTCTTGAGGGTTAAAAACTTCACCGTACAAGACTCAATAGGTTCAAAAGGACCCTCTGTGAGGGCCTGCAATACTAAGGACAGATCCCATACTGGAAAGGGGCGAGAGCTGACTGGTCTCTGCCTTCTTAAAGCTCTAAAAAACCTGGATATCCAGGGATTTATTGCTAGCTCAAGGAATACACTTGTTCAAGGAATACACTTAAAGCCGACACCTGACTTTTCAGGGTACTAAGTGCCAACCCCTTATCTGCCCCACTCTGTAGGAACTCTAGCACTACTACTCGACTGCGAACATTAAAAGGAGCTCTCTGCGCACCAAGAACTGAATTTCTTCCAGACCTTCAAATAGATTCTGCGCATCTCTTCTTTCCTAGAATTTAGAAGAGTTGTTACCAATCCTTCGGAAAACCCCTTACTTCTCAGCAAGTCCTCTTCAGTAGCCAGGCAGCCAGATTCCACCTCTCCACCTGAGAGCAGCAGACTGGGCCTTGATAGAGTAGATCCTCCCTGACCGGTAGAATCCAGGGTGGTTCCACCGCTAGTTTCTTTAGGACTGAGAACCATGGCCTCATGGGCCAGTGTGGAGCTATCAAGATCAGAGTCGTGTCCTCTAACTGGAATTTTCTTAAGACCGCAGGCAACAGAACCGGAGGGGGGGAAGGCATAGCATTTGGAAAAATGCCAGCTCTGAGACAGAGCGTCCACCCCTATCGCCCGTCCCAGCGGTGCCGGGAGAAAAAGAGGGGGTCCTTAGTGTTTTCCCCTGAAGCGAAAAGGTCCACACATGGGATCCCCCATTTCTCGATAATCATCTTGTAGATGACTTGACTGAGGACCCAATCGCTTTCCCTCAACTTCCTCCGGCTGAGGAAGTCTGCTCTCTGGTTTAATTCCCCCTTCAGGTGAACAGCTGATAGTGAGAGTACCGTGACCTCGGCCCAACTGAAAATCATTTCCATCAGACCCCAAAAGGAACTGCTTCTGGTGCCCCCCTGTCGGTTTACATAAGCAACTGCTGAGTAATTGTCTGAGCGGATCTGCACATGATGTCCCTGAAGCTCCTGTTGGAAAGCCCCGAGGGCCAGAAAAATGGCCCTCAGTTCTCTCCAGTTCGAGGACTGCACCGCGTCCTCGATTCCCCTCGTCCCCAGGTGTGCTCCCCAACCTGTGCCGCTTGCGTCTGTTTTCACAATCTTGGACACAAGCAGAACCTACTCCAGACCGTGCGATAGGTTTGCTGCCTTTCTCCAGCACCACAGGGATCTCTACACCCGTACAGGAATGAAGACTGCCGAGTCCAAGGACTTCTGAGTGCGGCCCCAAACTTTCAGAATGAACCACTGTAAAGGGCGGAAGTGCAATCCTGCCCACTTTACCGCTGGGAGGGCAGCAGTCAACAACCCCAAGGCTGACATGGCTCTTCTTATGGTGATCTGGTGATTGCCCTGCAGAACTGCCAAGGCTCCGTCTATTTTGGTAATTTTCTCTTTGGGAAGGAAAACTTTCCACTGGGTTGAGTCCAGGATGTAACCTAGAAATGTAATCCTCTGGGATGGAAACAGGCTGGACGTCTCCAAATTTAGGAGCCATCCCAGATGTTCCAGAATACTCCTTGCTAACTGCAAATCCTGGACCAGCTGCTCCGGGGAGGGAGCAAAAAGGGAGCAGGTCGTCCAGGTATGTGATTACTGAAATTCCCTGAAGGCGCATAACGGCCAGAACTTCCACCAAAACTTTGGTGAATATCCGGGGCGAAGAGGAGAGCCCAAAGGGGAGGGCTTGGAACTGCAGATGCACTACTTCCTCCCCGGACCTTACCGCCAGCCTGAGGAATTTCTGACTGTCCTCGGCGATCGGAATGTGCAGATAGGCGTCCCTTAGATCTATGGATGCCATGTAGCAATTCAGAAAAAGTAGTGTTTTTACAGAAAAAATGGAACCCATCCGAAACTTTTTGTAGGAGATTGATAGGTTCAGGGGTTTCAGGTTCAGGATGAGCCTGAATTTCCCTGAAGGCTTCTGAACCACGAAGATGTGGGAATAGCAACCCCTGCCTATTTCTCCGGATGGAACACATGATATTACATCCTGCCTTTCTAGGTCCTCCAGAGAGGCTATTAATGCCGCTGCCTTCTCCGCACACTTTGGCAAGTCCGTAACCAGCAGCCTGTGGGGGGGGACGGACTTGAGAATTCTAATCTGTACCCCCTCCTTATGATCCCTAGAATAAACTGATTGGAGGTAACTGACTCCCACTGTGGAGGAAGGCCCCCGGTCTTCCTCCCACCAGGGTTAACCTGTTATTGGGGCTTTCGGGGCTGTTCAGGGGGGCGAAAAATCGCTCCCCCCCGCGCCCTCTGCCCTTATTAGTCCAGACTTTTTTCTGAGACTCTGCTCTAGGAAAATCAAACTTCCTTTGTGAGTGAGTCTTCTTTTTAGGCTGTTCTCCCAACTTTTTCTTTAAGGGGAAGGCCTTCTTTCTATCGGCCGTTCGATCAAGAACCGCTTCCAGATCTGGACCGAACAGCAAGTCCCCCGTGAAAGGGACTCCGCAAAACTTGATTTTTGAAGCATTGTCCCCCCTGCCAGGTCTTTAACCAAAGAGCTCGCCTGGCTGAGTTGGCCAAAGCAGAAGTTCTAGCAGACATGCGGACCGATTCTGCTGAGGCTTCAGCAATGTATGCGATCCCCTTCAAGAGCATTGGGAAGGAGGAGAGAATTGTCTCCTTAGTAGTCCCAGCTTCAATATGAGCTTTTATATGTGTTAGCTAGTGCTCCATGTTATGTGCCACCACTGTGACGGCCATGGCAGGCTTAAGGTTGCCTAGAGAGGAATCCCAGGACTTTCGAAGTAGAGAATCCATCTGTTTGTCAATGGGGTCTGCTAGCACCCCCATATCTTCAAACGCCAAGTCTGTTTTTCTGGATACCTGAGAGAAGGCTGCATCCAGTCTAGGTGACTTGTTCCATATAGCAGCTTCATCCTCTGGAAAAGGGAATCTGCGCTTTAATGCTCTAGAAAACAAAGTTTCCTTTCTGGGTCCCGCCATTCCTTTTTAATGGTATCTACTAGGACCTCATGCACCGGAAAGACCTTTTTCTTCTGCTCTCCAAGACCCACCTGCATTCGGTCATGTAGAGACAGGTTTTTTTCTCCTCCTGGATACCTAGGGTGGTGTGGATTGCTCCCAAGAGCTCTTCCACTTCCTCCAAGGAGAGTTTATATCGGGAGGTTCTGGAGGACTTGCCATCCACCTCCTCTCCATCTGATTCGCCTGAGGAATGTGAGGATGCACCATCTGATTCATCCTCTAAAGCCTCTCTGGAAACCCCCGGTAACTCCTCACTGACTGAGGGACCTGAAGGACCAGGTGCGACATCTTGCTGTGCTGGCAGAGGACCGGCTGGGGGTTGTATAGGCTGAAAATTTTCAAACAATGCTTTGAAAGATTGAAAAGTGCTGGAAAGCTCCTTAACAGAAGCTGCCAGGTCAGAGCTCTGTTCCATAGAGTGTTCCTTAACTAAGCCTTCAATGTATTTACTGCACAAAACCTTCCCCCAGGACTCTCCTAAAGTACTCCTACATGATGGGCACTTTCTTTTGGACACATGTGAGGGCTTGGGCTTTTCCACAGGTTTGTCCTGAAATGACAAAACAAGCGCCAGCATCAGCAAGTCTTTTTTTTTTTTTTTAAATATAAACCATGTGACCAACACCAGGAGTGCACCCCCCAGGACCAACCACCACCAGGGTCCCAGACGTGCCTCTCCTCCCCTCTGACCACTAAGAGGGGGGTTCACCTGTGGAGCTAAGGGGGAGTAAGATAAGGGGACACCGCCCCAGGGTTCTACTTACCTTAGTGTGGCTGGTGCTGGCGTCACCCGGCACAGAACGGGAACCATCCGTCTCTGACATCCCTCTGGCCAGGGGAGTGGTCCGCCTCAGGATGCTCCTCTGGCTGACACTCCAGCCTTAATAGAGCACCAGCCGTCGCGCTGGTCGTTTATCTGTCCCGTGGCCGGAACCGGAAGCCGCGGGTCAACCGGAAGTGCCCTCCCCGGCGGAAATGACGTCGCCCGTCATCCGACTCAGCGCTGAGCTCCATGCTGACTCACAGAATGAGGGGGATCTGGACACTTCCGCATTGCCCTCCCCAGGCAGCGGAGAAACGAACTCCCAGGCCTCCACATTCCCCAAGGAAGGACAGGGAGCACAATGCCACAGCAGGTAACCAGACTCCCCATCCGTGCTGCTGTGTATGAGAGACCTCTGTCTCTCCCTTCCAGGATCGTACCGGCCTCAGCCTCACCAGCTGAAATAGCCCAGGTTCCTAGCGATGTCTCCCTTCTGGAGGAAACACCAAAACTGACGGGCTGAAGGGAAGGGGCGACTTAAAAGTCTGGTGGAGGCGGTGTTTCCTAAGAGGGGAGGAGCCGAGGTCTCTCAAGTGTGCTGTCCTGAAAGACGAAAGAGGGAAAACAACTGTGGTGGATGACCGAAGAATTCTTTCTCTGGTGAAGAAAACACCCTTCACAACGGTTGGCCAGATCAAGAACCCTCTCCAGGAGGTAGGTGTATGTGTGTCAAAGTCAACAATCAAAAGAAGACTTCACCAGAGTGAATACAGAGGGTTCACCACAAGATGTAAACCATTGCTGAGCCTCAAAAACAGGAAGGCCAGATTAGAGTTGCTAATATGGCTGCCAACGGAACTGGTTTTCTTGTATTTATTGATAATGTGACTGCTGACAAAAAGCAGCAGGATGAATGCTGAAGTGTTTCAGGCAATATTATCTGCTCATATTCAGCAAAATACTTCAGAACTCATTGGACGGCGCTTCACAGTGCAGATGGACAATGACCCGAAGCATACTGCGAAAGCAACCAAAGAGTCTTTTAAGGGAAAGAAGTGGAATGTTATGCAATGGCCAAGTCAATCACCTGACCTGAATCAGATTGAGCATGCATTTCACTTGCAGAAGACAAAACTGAAGAGAAAATGCCCCAAGAACAAGCAGGAACTGAAGACAGTTGCAGTAGGGGCCTGGCAGAGCATCACCAGGGATGAAACCCAGCGTCTGGTGATGTCTATGCGTTCCAGACTTCAGGCTGTAATTGACGGCAAAGTATTAAAAAGTGAAAGTTTGATGGATTGTTACTCTGTCCCATTACTTTTGGTCCCTTAAAAAGTGGGAGGCACATATACAAACTGTTGTAATTCCTACAACGTTCAACTGATTTGGATGTAAATACCCTCAAATAAAGCTGAAAGTCTGCAGTTAAAGCACATCTTGTTCGTTTTATTTAAAATCCATTGTGGTGGCATATAGAGCCAAAAAGATTAGAACTGTGTCGATTAGAGCTGGGTGACTTTTAAACAAAAAAACCTCGATTCACGATTCGAATCGAGTTTTTTTTTTTTTTGGACACCGCGCCGGTCCTGAGGAGCTGCGGGCAGGAGTTTTTAGGCAAGGCTGCGGCTTCGGCCTAGTGGACTAGGCCGAAGCTGCGGCCTCCCCTAAAAACTCCTGCCTGCAGATCCTCAGGACCGGCGCGGTGTCAGCACTGGTCCTGGTGAAAGGACCGCAGTTGCGGAAGATTTGTCGGCTGCACATCCATGATGTGCATCTCCCGTTCCACCACATCCCAAAGGTGCTCTATTGGATGGAGATCTGGTGACTGTGGAGGCCATTGGAGTACAGTGAACTCTTCATGTTCAAGAAACCAGTTTAAGATGATTTGAGCTTTGTGACAAGGTGCATTATCCTGCTGAAAGTAGCCATCAGAAGATGGGTACACTGTAGTCATAAAGGAATGGACATGGTCAGCAACAATACTCAGGTAGGCCATGGCGTTTAAGCGATGCACAATTGGTACTAAGGGGCCCAAAGTGTGCCAAAAAAATGACACCACCACCAACAGCCTGAACTGTTGATACAAGGCAAGATGGATTTATGCTTTCATATTGTTTACGCCAAATTCTAACCCTACCATCTGAATGTTGCAACTGAAATCCAGACTCATTAGACCATTTAACGTTTTTTCCACTCTTCTATTGTCCAATTTTGGTGAGCCTGTGCGAACTGTAACCTCAGTTTCCTGTTCTTAGCTGACAGGAGTTGCACCCAGTGTGGTCGTCTGCTGATGTAGCCCATCTGTTTCAAGGTTCGATGTGGTGTACGTTCAGAACATGCATTCTGCATACCTTGGTTGTAACAAGTGGTTATCTGAGTTACTGTTGGGGGAAAGGGGAGATTTAGGACTTTATATGAGGCATAGGACCCGTAGGTACAATGCCTCCATCCCTGTTTGACAAGTCATTGAAGAGAGAGGTTTGGGACTTTGTATGAAGCATGAAGCTGGGGGTGGGGGGGGGGGGGGTGGGTGCAGATTGTGTCTGACCAATTTGTTATAGTTCGTTATATAACTGTAATTACTAAATTTCAATACAATGCACATAAACAGTATAATAGAATAAAAATGTATTCCATATATGATGTATACAACCAAAACATCATGATAATATAGCATAATAATCCATAATAATAATAATAACATCAGACACATAACCCATGTATCACACAATACATATATAAAAGTGCACGATTGTAATCGGTCTCGTGGTGAATTGTTCGGCTGGCCTGCAGCTCTCATCGCTCTTGTAAGTATGGGTGGATATTTTCCATACTTTTGTTTTTCCTCCCCCTCCCCTGCCCTCTTACATTGAGACTGATTATTAATGTGTACAACTTATTAAATTATAGATATATATCAAGCATCTTCTCCTGATGAGTGGAGGCCATCCATGAAACGCGTCGAGCTATGCTGATGCCACTATCATGTTTACAGTCAGGATCATTCAATCAATTTTATTCTGTTTTATTGCAATATGTTGTAACAATCATGCACTTTTATATATGTATTGTATGATACATGGGTTGTGTGTCAGACATTATTATTATTATGCTATATTATGATGTTTTGGTTGTACACATTATATATGGAATACATTTTTATTCTATTATACTCTTTATGTGCATTGTATTGAAATTTAGTAATTACAGTTCTATAACGAACTGGTCAGACACAATTTGCATCATGGTCACCCCCCCAGCTGCATGCTTCATACAAAGTCCCAAACCTCTCTCTTCAATGATTTGAGTTATTGTTGCCTATCATCACAAACCAGTTTGCCCATTCTTCTCTGATCTCTGAAATAAACAAAGCATTTTTCCTCCACACAACTGCTGCTCACTGGATATTTTCTCCTTTTTCAGACCACTCTTTAAACCCTAGATATGGTTGTGCGTGAAAATCCCAGTAGGGGTGGAAGTGAGATGTGGATAGCCTGTGATAGCTGAACCCTGCATACTGTGCATAGCACACCCCTGAACCCTGTGCATTGGGCACCCAGGTATTTATTATCCTCCTCCCACAATTGCTGTGCAATTGGGCCACATCCACCATATACATACACAAGGGGAAGGGGTCTTGGACCTTGGACTTCAGACCTTGGTTGGAGTGCAAGGTTTGCTTTAAACAGAAATGATAATCACATTCCCTTATAAAAGGAGGAGACTAGTAAAAACATAATTTACATTGTATGAAATCCAACCGCTTTTATAAAACTGCAAGAAAGAAAAATGCAAATTCAATGGAATATATACAATAGAGGCAGGATAATTTGGGCTAAGTGAAAAAACAACTCAAATGATTTTCCATCCCTAAAAGCAGTAATGTGAGAAAGGAGGAGGGGTGGGAAGGGAATGGGGGACGGGGACAGGGAGCAGGGAGAGCAGGGAAGAGGGGGGAGGAAAGGACTAGGAACCGACCCTCCTCAAGGGGTGGGATTTTAAAGGAAATTGACTGAGTTGTGTAGATGAGCATAATAAGCAATCAGCTAAAATAATTGTATTTATTGAAAAGCATAGTAGAAAAATATACGCAATACATGGGTAAACATATAATTGTCCAGTAGTGACATCAACGGTTAATACGTGACTTGAGCCAACATGTTTCGCAAATAGGAATTCGCTTCATCAGGGCTAGGCACGATGCAGTTAATGTATTTACACTGTATAGACAAAAAATCATCTTAGATCATAAGGTAACTTAACATCTCTTAACAGATACCAAAAATGACATACAATAGCTCACCTACTATAATTTCAGGACAAAGTTAAAATCACCATTCAATAGACAGCAACTGCGCAACCGGCCGGTATGAAATGTCACTGGGTGCCAGATCCCAGAGTGACAGTGCCTGTAGGAGAACTGGGCCACGCATTCAGGGGGTTAAACGCAGGAACCGCTGCTGAAAATTCAAGATGGTATATCTATCAGAAAGCACCAAAAGTGATTGGTAAAGTCAATCTATACTACCAATGGTTAGTCGTTATCAGATTGATTATATAAAAAGTCATCAAGAAAATATATGGTGCCTAATTTTAAATATAAAATGATATCACTAATGCGGGGGCCCAGCGTAACATTCCCTTTTGGACTTAAGTATACACATATATATAGATGTGTATCCATGGGGCAAGGCCAAAAATACATAGTAGCTTAGCTAAAAATCCAAAGCAAACAAGGTAAACTAGATGTATCCCCCAGTGTATAGCCGGAAAGCCGGTGCAGTAATAAGAAAAAAATATATAATATCTAATATGAATAGACTCACCATTAGAAGTCAAAAGGCGAGGGGGGGGAGGCCAGATCTAGTGCCCACAGGATTGTTTTGAAATGGAGAGTACGGGCGTCCGCCCGTTCGCGATGGATGGCCGCAAGATGTGTCTGACAGACAGCATCAGCGCCTCCATCTTTAAATGCTGTGGCCCTACCGGAAGCAATAAGGTCAAAATGACCTCCGGCATTGCTTCCGGTCCGGGTGTCCCTGCCATGGTGCGCGCGCATCCACAGAGCGGACGCGAACGCGTTCCACCTAGAGTGGTGCGCGCGCATTGCCCATAGCGCGCAAGCGGCGTAATGGGCAGCTGGGGGTGGAATAAAGGGGGGCTCCACCCCCTGGGCAGGGACATCCGAATCCTCCCACAAAAATGCCAACATACCCGGCCAATTGCGGGGGTGCTAGAAAATGGTGAGGAACAACAAAGAATACGAATCGTGAAAAATGAAAAAATATATATATATATATATACACATGTCGGTCAAGAGGACCGAATATCTTACAATAGTTATGTAAATCTACTTGAACAATGACAGAGCAGTAGAAAAAAAGGGGGAAATTAGAGGTTATCTGCATGGAAAGAAATTTGATTATTAAAGAGATATCACCCATACAGGTTTTGGTCAATTTAATCGTGCAATTATATCATATATGGGAGATAGTAATGAATAGTAGACCTGACTGATAATGGGTCATTTAAAACATCTTGATTACAATAACAAGGTAAGCCTAAAATAATTGTTTCTGAGCTCCAAGAGTGAATAATTAAACACTGCATAAATATATATAGTATGTTATATGTCTAGCGGGCAGGTACAGGTAAGTACCCGCCTCGTTGTAACAACAAGTGGCAAGTGGTAGGGCAGAAATAAATGACACATTCGTAGTTCAAGTTGGAATCTAGTCAGGTGAAAGTTATTAGCACAAAATCTCATACCTAAGAAGTGTATATGAGCATTAGTATGGGTATATGAAGCTATAAGAAGGGGTTGAATGTGAGTGCCGTGTTGAGGCCCGGTGGACTGGTTGCCTGTTGATTATATATCCACCTGGCCTCACGCTGCAGGATCGTTTTGTCCACATTACCGCCCCTCTCTGGCTCAGGTATGACCTCAAGGGCAAAGAACGACACAAAATTAGGGTCGTAACTATGTCGAAGGCCCACATGTTTACAGATGGGTGTATACAGTAGCCCTGCATCCAAGTAGTATAAGTGGTCCTGTATTCTTTTGGCGAATGGGCGCTTAGTTTTCCCTATATAGAAGGCACCACAGCGGCACATGGCTAAGTATACAATGCCCGTTGTGGTGCAATCAGCGTATCCTTTAAGTTTGTGAATGCCTCCTCTCGGGAGGGGGCAACTCCGGCCCTCCCTAATCCATGGGCAAAATTGACATCGCCCACACCTAAAAGTGCCACAGCCCCCCTCTGCTCCTGCCGGTGATCTTGAGGATTGTAAGTGGCTATGGACAATCGCATCTCTGATGGAACGTGGTCTCCTATACGTGATTTGTGGTACGCTAGCCACGTACTTCGAGATGACCGGGTCCTCAGATAGGAAATGCCAGTTGTTGCCAATGAGGCTCCGTATCTCCTGTTGTTGTGATGTATAAGTAGTGATTAGTTTAGTGGTGGGGTGTGAGTCTCTCACCTTCTGTTTGAAAATGAGAGATTCACGTGAGTTGAGTTTGGCTCTTTGATAAGCTCTCTTAAGAACTTTTTTGCTATACCCTCGTTTGAGTAGACGATCATAAAGGGCTTGCGCCTCTCGCTCAAAGTCTTCATCTCTGGTACAATTTCGTCGGGTTCGGAGGTATTGACTGTAGGGTATGCTATTGATTAAAGTGCGGGGATGGGAGCTGGTAAAATGCAGAATAGTATTGCCAGCCGTCTCCTTTCTATATAGTGTGCTGAAAATTGAGCCATCGTCTCTAAGGACCAAACGTAGGTCCAGAAATGAAATAGTCGTTGTGTCACATTGCATAGTAAACTTGAGATTGAACTTATTGTGTGAAAGGAGTTCCATAAAGCTTCTAAGTAGCTCCATTGTCCCTGTCCATATGAGGAGGACATCGTCGATGTACCTCCGCCACAAAAGAATATGGCAGAGGTACATCGCCGTCCCCTCATCCGAAAAAAGATGGCGTTCCCAACCCCCCAGGTACAGGTTGGCATACGATGGGGCACACGAAGTCCCCATCGCCACCCCCTGTACCTGGAGGTAGGTCACGCCATTAAAAAGAAAAATGTTGTTGGTAAGTATGTGTTCCAACAGCTCCAACACAAATTGACACATATCCCAGCTGTCCGTGTCTCGTTCCTTGAGAAATTCGGCCACCGTTGCAACTCCCAGCTTATGTGGTATACTTGAATAGAGAGCTTCTATATCAATAGCTACCAAAATCGTACCTGAGGGTACCGTGAGACCCTCAAGGATCTTTAGTAGTTCCAACGTGTCCTTGAGGTGGGATGGCAGACTTGTGACGTGTGGGCGCATATAGTCATCCACAAACTGGCTCGCAGTCTCTGTGTGGCTTCCTATTCCCGAGACGATTGGACGTCCGGGGGGCTTAGATAAATTTTTGTGGACCTTGGGTAATGAATAGAAGGTCGGTGTTACCGGCCATTTAACCTCAAGGAACTCACGGATATCTCCATCAATCAGGCCTTGGGAAAATGCCCGATTAATGATAGACACATAGTAAGACCTAGCTTCAATCAGTTTCTGGGGTTCAATCTGCTGGTACCATTCATGGTTATCAAGAATATTTAAGCACATTGTAATATAATTTTCTTTATTCATCACCACCACGTTCCCTCCTTTATCCGACGGTTTAATCACTAGTTCGTCTCTCCTCATTAAATTTGCCAATGCCAGTTGTTGTGCTGGCGACAGATTCCTAGATTTGGGTTGTGCAAAATGTATAGTTTCTATTTGTTTTGTGGTCTGTTTCAAGAAAGCCCATACAGCTGGGCATGTCTGGAGATTTGGGAATTTTTGAGATTTATTCTTAAATTTTGATGGTCTTATAGATATACTAGGGCCTATTTCCTCATCCTCCGACGAGGAACTTTCCGAGTTCCCGTATCCCTCATTTTCATCCAGCAGTTGAATTAGTGTTTTCAGTGCTCTAAAGTCTTGTACCTTGAATCCCTTATATGGGTCTTCCTCTTTATTTGTCATTCTGCCTTTATCAGTATCAAATATATACTTATATGTAAGATTTCTAGCGAACATATGTAGATCTTTTACGAGGGTGAACTTGTCAATTTGTTGTGAGGGGCAAAAGCTGAGTCCTAGTCTGAGAACGTCCCTCTCAGTTGATGTGAGTTGGTATGAGGATAGATTAATGACATCTAATCCCGTCCTAGTGTTGGCTGTTTTATCACAAACGAGTCCATCTTTCCGCTGCGTTGGGCCACTAGAGTGGCCGGGGGGGTTGGGGGCGTTCCCTAAAGGGGCTGAGCCTGAATTGGAATTACGGCCCTGGGAAGTTTTAGGTACGGCTCCCAGTTCCCGTTGGGAGTCTGCTCCCGTATTATCCGTCAAGGGTAGTAGTATACTAGTTCCTAGACCCGGTATGTCTGGGGCCCCCTCTACCTGATCTTGACATTGGTTGCTCGAAGGATGTTTACGGGGGGACATCATCCGTCTTTTCTGTGACCCTCCAGTGTTTTGATGTTCGTGGCTATTGCCTCGTTTCGGTAGTCGTCCCCTGCCATGTGAGCCCCGTGTCGTTTTAGATGGTTGTTTGTAAGATGAAACGGAAGATGATGATATTGAGGCATCCGAGTCGGATTTGTATGGTGTTTTCATACTTTTATTATTGTAATTATTATTTGATCGAGGAAATTTTCCTTGTCTATTATGATGGCCTCTAGGCCACCGATATGCATATCCTCCTGAGAAGGCAAGTTTATCTCTGTAAAGCTTATTTTCCTTTTTCATAACTATATCTTTGTTATAATTTTCCAGATATTGCATCAGTTCATTTTCTCTTCTTTGAAAATCAGCATTTACTGCGATTTGGTGTCCGTTTGTTTTTAGTACCTCAATTTCCTTATCAAGATCACTTAATTCTATGCTATATTTGTTTTTAAGCATTTTAATGAGGTCTGCGGAGCAGCTATTTAGATTCTGTTCCCATTCCTCTTTGAATTGGGGGTCGGTCACCTCAAAGGAGGGGAATATCTGGATTCTCAATCCCTGGGGACAGATTCTATCACCCAGGTACCGGTCAAAAAAGCGAATATGCCATCCTAGATTAGACTTTTTCTCCATAAGTCTTTTCAATTTAAGGAAATAAACATCTAGATTGACCTCTATTTGTGTGTGGGGAACGCATGTGCTTTGTATGTTATCCAGGAACTGATCCCAGTTAGTTCCCAGAAATTGGGACATCATAGAAAAATACTAGATGGTAAGTACTTTTTTTTTTTTTTTTTTTTTTTTTTTGAAAAGGTCGGGCTATACTGTGCACCCAGAGGGTTATCTGAGTCAGATACGTATAGATAGGAGAAGGACAGCGAAAGGAAAAACTCCCTACCGGGGAAGAAAGAAAAGATTAAGAAGATATACCATGCAGTACAGTATTGTACAAGTAAACGAGCAATAAACAATCAAAAATCAAATCACAGTTTAAATAAGAAACAGTCCCATAGTAGTCCCTATCCAGCAAATACAGGTTCTTCACCTAATTAGAATATATACAATAGAGGCAGGATAATTTGGGCTAAGTGAAAAAACAACTCAAATGATTTTCCATCCCTAAAAGCAGTAATGTGAGAAAGGAGGAGGGGTGGGAAGGGAATGGGGGACGGGGACAGGGAGCAGGGAGAGCAGGGAAGAGGGGGGAGGAAAGGACTAGGAACCGACCCTCCTCAAGGGGTGGGATTTTAAAGGAAATTGACTGAGTTGTGTAGATGAGCATAATAAGCAATCAGCTAAAATAATTGTATTTATTGAAAAGCATAGTAGAAAAATATACGCAATACATGGGTAAACATATAATTGTCCAGTAGTGACATCAACGGTTAATACGTGACTTGAGCCAACATGTTTCGCAAATAGGAATTCGCTTCATCAGGGCTAGGCACGATGCAGTTAATGTATTTACACTGTATAGACAAAAAATCATCTTAGATCATAAGGTAACTTAACATCTCTTAACAGATACCAAAAATGACATACAATAGCTCACCTACTATAATTTCAGGACAAAGTTAAAATCACCATTCAATAGACAGCAACTGCGCAACCGGCCGGTATGAAATGTCACTGGGTGCCAGATCCCAGAGTGACAGTGCCTGTAGGAGAACTGGGCCACGCATTCAGGGGGTTAAACGCAGGAACCGCTGCTGAAAATTCAAGATGGTATATCTATCAGAAAGCACCAAAAGTGATTGGTAAAGTCAATCTATACTACCAATGGTTAGTCGTTATCAGATTGATTATATAAAAAGTCATCAAGAAAATATATGGTGCCTAATTTTAAATATAAAATGATATCACTAATGCGGGGGCCCAGCGTAACATTCCCTTTTGGACTTAAGTATACACATATATATAGATGTGTATCCATGGGGCAAGGCCAAAAATACATAGTAGCTTAGCTAAAAATCCAAAGCAAACAAGGTAAACTAGATGTATCCCCCAGTGTATAGCCGGAAAGCCGGTGCAGTAATAAGAAAAAAATATATAATATCTAATATGAATAGACTCACCATTAGAAGTCAAAAGGCGAGGGGGGGGAGGCCAGATCTAGTGCCCACAGGATTGTTTTGAAATGGAGAGTACGGGCGTCCGCCCGTTCGCGATGGATGGCCGCAAGATGTGTCTGACAGACAGCATCAGCGCCTCCATCTTTAAATGCTGTGGCCCTACCGGAAGCAATAAGGTCAAAATGACCTCCGGCATTGCTTCCGGTCCGGGTGTCCCTGCCATGGTGCGCGCGCATCCACAGAGCGGACGCGAACGCGTTCCACCTAGAGTGGTGCGCGCGCATTGCCCATAGCGCGCAAGCGGCGTAATGGGCAGCTGGGGGTGGAATAAAGGGGGGCTCCACCCCCTGGGCAGGGACATCCGAATCCTCCCACAAAAATGCCAACATACCCGGCCAATTGCGGGGGTGCTAGAAAATGGTGAGGAACAACAAAGAATACGAATCGTGAAAAATGAAAAAATATATATATATATATATACACATGTCGGTCAAGAGGACCGAATATCTTACAATAGTTATGTAAATCTACTTGAACAATGACAGAGCAGTAGAAAAAAAGGGGGAAATTAGAGGTTATCTGCATGGAAAGAAATTTGATTATTAAAGAGATATCACCCATACAGGTTTTGGTCAATTTAATCGTGCAATTATATCATATATGGGAGATAGTAATGAATAGTAGACCTGACTGATAATGGGTCATTTAAAACATCTTGATTACAATAACAAGGTAAGCCTAAAATAATTGTTTCTGAGCTCCAAGAGTGAATAATTAAACACTGCATAAATATATATAGTATGTTATATGTCTAGCGGGCAGGTACAGGTAAGTACCCGCCTCGTTGTAACAACAAGTGGCAAGTGGTAGGGCAGAAATAAATGACACATTCGTAGTTCAAGTTGGAATCTAGTCAGGTGAAAGTTATTAGCACAAAATCTCATACCTAAGAAGTGTATATGAGCATTAGTATGGGTATATGAAGCTATAAGAAGGGGTTGAATGTGAGTGCCGTGTTGAGGCCCGGTGGACTGGTTGCCTGTTGATTATATATCCACCTGGCCTCACGCTGCAGGATCGTTTTGTCCACATTACCGCCCCTCTCTGGCTCAGGTATGACCTCAAGGGCAAAGAACGACACAAAATTAGGGTCGTAACTATGTCGAAGGCCCACATGTTTACAGATGGGTGTATACAGTAGCCCTGCATCCAAGTAGTATAAGTGGTCCTGTATTCTTTTGGCGAATGGGCGCTTAGTTTTCCCTATATAGAAGGCACCACAGCGGCACATGGCTAAGTATACAATGCCCGTTGTGGTGCAATCAGCGTATCCTTTAAGTTTGTGAATGCCTCCTCTCGGGAGGGGGCAACTCCGGCCCTCCCTAATCCATGGGCAAAATTGACATCGCCCACACCTAAAAGTGCCACAGCCCCCCTCTGCTCCTGCCGGTGATCTTGAGGATTGTAAGTGGCTATGGACAATCGCATCTCTGATGGAACGTGGTCTCCTATACGTGATTTGTGGTACGCTAGCCACGTACTTCGAGATGACCGGGTCCTCAGATAGGAAATGCCAGTTGTTGCCAATGAGGCTCCGTATCTCCTGTTGTTGTGATGTATAAGTAGTGATTAGTTTAGTGGTGGGGTGTGAGTCTCTCACCTTCTGTTTGAAAATGAGAGATTCACGTGAGTTGAGTTTGGCTCTTTGATAAGCTCTCTTAAGAACTTTTTTGCTATACCCTCGTTTGAGTAGACGATCATAAAGGGCTTGCGCCTCTCGCTCAAAGTCTTCATCTCTGGTACAATTTCGTCGGGTTCGGAGGTATTGACTGTAGGGTATGCTATTGATTAAAGTGCGGGGATGGGAGCTGGTAAAATGCAGAATAGTATTGCCAGCCGTCTCCTTTCTATATAGTGTGCTGAAAATTGAGCCATCGTCTCTAAGGACCAAACGTAGGTCCAGAAATGAAATAGTCGTTGTGTCACATTGCATAGTAAACTTGAGATTGAACTTATTGTGTGAAAGGAGTTCCATAAAGCTTCTAAGTAGCTCCATTGTCCCTGTCCATATGAGGAGGACATCGTCGATGTACCTCCGCCACAAAAGAATATGGCAGAGGTACATCGCCGTCCCCTCATCCGAAAAAAGATGGCGTTCCCAACCCCCCAGGTACAGGTTGGCATACGATGGGGCACACGAAGTCCCCATCGCCACCCCCTGTACCTGGAGGTAGGTCACGCCATTAAAAAGAAAAATGTTGTTGGTAAGTATGTGTTCCAACAGCTCCAACACAAATTGACACATATCCCAGCTGTCCGTGTCTCGTTCCTTGAGAAATTCGGCCACCGTTGCAACTCCCAGCTTATGTGGTATACTTGAATAGAGAGCTTCTATATCAATAGCTACCAAAATCGTACCTGAGGGTACCGTGAGACCCTCAAGGATCTTTAGTAGTTCCAACGTGTCCTTGAGGTGGGATGGCAGACTTGTGACGTGTGGGCGCATATAGTCATCCACAAACTGGCTCGCAGTCTCTGTGTGGCTTCCTATTCCCGAGACGATTGGACGTCCGGGGGGCTTAGATAAATTTTTGTGGACCTTGGGTAATGAATAGAAGGTCGGTGTTACCGGCCATTTAACCTCAAGGAACTCACGGATATCTCCATCAATCAGGCCTTGGGAAAATGCCCGATTAATGATAGACACATAGTAAGACCTAGCTTCAATCAGTTTCTGGGGTTCAATCTGCTGGTACCATTCATGGTTATCAAGAATATTTAAGCACATTGTAATATAATTTTCTTTATTCATCACCACCACGTTCCCTCCTTTATCCGACGGTTTAATCACTAGTTCGTCTCTCCTCATTAAATTTGCCAATGCCAGTTGTTGTGCTGGCGACAGATTCCTAGATTTGGGTTGTGCAAAATGTATAGTTTCTATTTGTTTTGTGGTCTGTTTCAAGAAAGCCCATACAGCTGGGCATGTCTGGAGATTTGGGAATTTTTGAGATTTATTCTTAAATTTTGATGGTCTTATAGATATACTAGGGCCTATTTCCTCATCCTCCGACGAGGAACTTTCCGAGTTCCCGTATCCCTCATTTTCATCCAGCAGTTGAATTAGTGTTTTCAGTGCTCTAAAGTCTTGTACCTTGAATCCCTTATATGGGTCTTCCTCTTTATTTGTCATTCTGCCTTTATCAGTATCAAATATATACTTATATGTAAGATTTCTAGCGAACATATGTAGATCTTTTACGAGGGTGAACTTGTCAATTTGTTGTGAGGGGCAAAAGCTGAGTCCTAGTCTGAGAACGTCCCTCTCAGTTGATGTGAGTTGGTATGAGGATAGATTAATGACATCTAATCCCGTCCTAGTGTTGGCTGTTTTATCACAAACGAGTCCATCTTTCCGCTGCGTTGGGCCACTAGAGTGGCCGGGGGGTTGGGGGCGTTCCCTAAAGGGGCTGAGCCTGAATTGGAATTACGGCCCTGGGAAGTTTTAGGTACGGCTCCCAGTTCCCGTTGGGAGTCTGCTCCCGTATTATCCGTCAAGGGTAGTAGTATACTAGTTCCTAGACCCGGTATGTCTGGGGCCCCCTCTACCTGATCTTGACATTGGTTGCTCGAAGGATGTTTACGGGGGGACATCATCCGTCTTTTCTGTGACCCTCCAGTGTTTTGATGTTCGTGGCTATTGCCTCGTTTCGGTAGTCGTCCCCTGCCATGTGAGCCCCGTGTCGTTTTAGATGGTTGTTTGTAAGATGAAACGGAAGATGATGATATTGAGGCATCCGAGTCGGATTTGTATGGTGTTTTCATACTTTTATTATTGTAATTATTATTTGATCGAGGAAATTTTCCTTGTCTATTATGATGGCCTCTAGGCCACCGATATGCATATCCTCCTGAGAAGGCAAGTTTATCTCTGTAAAGCTTATTTTCCTTTTTCATAACTATATCTTTGTTATAATTTTCCAGATATTGCATCAGTTCATTTTCTCTTCTTTGAAAATCAGCATTTACTGCGATTTGGTGTCCGTTTGTTTTTAGTACCTCAATTTCCTTATCAAGATCACTTAATTCTATGCTATATTTGTTTTTAAGCATTTTAATGAGGTCTGCGGAGCAGCTATTTAGATTCTGTTCCCATTCCTCTTTGAATTGGGGGTCGGTCACCTCAAAGGAGGGGAATATCTGGATTCTCAATCCCTGGGGACAGATTCTATCACCCAGGTACCGGTCAAAAAAGCGAATATGCCATCCTAGATTAGACTTTTTCTCCATAAGTCTTTTCAATTTAAGGAAATAAACATCTAGATTGACCTCTATTTGTGTGTGGGGAACGCATGTGCTTTGTATGTTATCCAGGAACTGATCCCAGTTAGTTCCCAGAAATTGGGACATCATAGAAAAATACTAGATGGTAAGTACTTTTTTTTTTTTTTTTTTTTTTTTTTTTTTGAAAAGGTCGGGCTATACTGTGCACCCAGAGGGTTATCTGAGTCAGATACGTATAGATAGGAGAAGGACAGCGAAAGGAAAAACTCCCTACCGGGGAAGAAAGAAAAGATTAAGAAGATATACCATGCAGTACAGTATTGTACAAGTAAACGAGCAATAAACAATCAAAAATCAAATCACAGTTTAAATAAGAAACAGTCCCATAGTAGTCCCTATCCAGCAAATACAGGTTCTTCACCTAATTAGAATATATACAATAGAGGCAGGATAATTTGGGCTAAGTGAAAAAACAACTCAAATGATTTTCCATCCCTAAAAGCAGTAATGTGAGAAAGGAGGAGGGGTGGGAAGGGAATGGGGGACGGGGACAGGGAGCAGGGAGAGCAGGGAAGAGGGGGGAGGAAAGGACTAGGAACCGACCCTCCTCAAGGGGTGGGATTTTAAAGGAAATTGACTGAGTTGTGTAGATGAGCATAATAAGCAATCAGCTAAAATAATTGTATTTATTGAAAAGCATAGTAGAAAAATATACGCAATACATGGGTAAACATATAATTGTCCAGTAGTGACATCAACGGTTAATACGTGACTTGAGCCAACATGTTTCGCAAATAGGAATTCGCTTCATCAGGGCTAGGCACGATGCAGTTAATGTATTTACACTGTATAGACAAAAAATCATCTTAGATCATAAGGTAACTTAACATCTCTTAACAGATACCAAAAATGACATACAATAGCTCACCTACTATAATTTCAGGACAAAGTTAAAATCACCATTCAATAGACAGCAACTGCGCAACCGGCCGGTATGAAATGTCACTGGGTGCCAGATCCCAGAGTGACAGTGCCTGTAGGAGAACTGGGCCACGCATTCAGGGGGTTAAACGCAGGAACCGCTGCTGAAAATTCAAGATGGTATATCTATCAGAAAGCACCAAAAGTGATTGGTAAAGTCAATCTATACTACCAATGGTTAGTCGTTATCAGATTGATTATATAAAAAGTCATCAAGAAAATATATGGTGCCTAATTTTAAATATAAAATGATATCACTAATGCGGGGGCCCAGCGTAACATTCCCTTTTGGACTTAAGTATACACATATATATAGATGTGTATCCATGGGGCAAGGCCAAAAATACATAGTAGCTTAGCTAAAAATCCAAAGCAAACAAGGTAAACTAGATGTATCCCCCAGTGTATAGCCGGAAAGCCGGTGCAGTAATAAGAAAAAAAATATATAATATCTAATATGAATAGACTCACCATTAGAAGTCAAAAGGCGAGGGGGGGGAGGCCAGATCTAGTGCCCACAGGATTGTTTTGAAATGGAGAGTACGGGCGTCCGCCCGTTCGCGATGGATGGCCGCAAGATGTGTCTGACAGACAGCATCAGCGCCTCCATCTTTAAATGCTGTGGCCCTACCGGAAGCAATAAGGTCAAAATGACCTCCGGCATTGCTTCCGGTCCGGGTGTCCCTGCCATGGTGCGCGCGCATCCACAGAGCGGACGCGAACGCGTTCCACCTAGAGTGGTGCGCGCGCATTGCCCATAGCGCGCAAGCGGCGTAATGGGCAGCTGGGGGTGGAATAAAGGGGGGCTCCACCCCCTGGGCAGGGACATCCGAATCCTCCCACAAAAATGCCAACATACCCGGCCAATTGCGGGGGTGCTAGAAAATGGTGAGGAACAACAAAGAATACGAATCGTGAAAAATGAAAAAATATATATATATATATATACACATGTCGGTCAAGAGGACCGAATATCTTACAATAGTTATGTAAATCTACTTGAACAATGACAGAGCAGTAGAAAAAAAGGGGGAAATTAGAGGTTATCTGCATGGAAAGAAATTTGATTATTAAAGAGATATCACCCATACAGGTTTTGGTCAATTTAATCGTGCAATTATATCATATATGGGAGATAGTAATGAATAGTAGACCTGACTGATAATGGGTCATTTAAAACATCTTGATTACAATAACAAGGTAAGCCTAAAATAATTGTTTCTGAGCTCCAAGAGTGAATAATTAAACACTGCATAAATATATATAGTATGTTATATGTCTAGCGGGCAGGTACAGGTAAGTACCCGCCTCGTTGTAACAACAAGTGGCAAGTGGTAGGGCAGAAATAAATGACACATTCGTAGTTCAAGTTGGAATCTAGTCAGGTGAAAGTTATTAGCACAAAATCTCATACCTAAGAAGTGTATATGAGCATTAGTATGGGTATATGAAGCTATAAGAAGGGGTTGAATGTGAGTGCCGTGTTGAGGCCCGGTGGACTGGTTGCCTGTTGATTATATATCCACCTGGCCTCACGCTGCAGGATCGTTTTGTCCACATTACCGCCCCTCTCTGGCTCAGGTATGACCTCAAGGGCAAAGAACGACACAAAATTAGGGTCGTAACTATGTCGAAGGCCCACATGTTTACAGATGGGTGTATACAGTAGCCCTGCATCCAAGTAGTATAAGTGGTCCTGTATTCTTTTGGCGAATGGGCGCTTAGTTTTCCCTATATAGAAGGCACCACAGCGGCACATGGCTAAGTATACAATGCCCGTTGTGGTGCAATCAGCGTATCCTTTAAGTTTGTGAATGCCTCCTCTCGGGAGGGGGCAACTCCGGCCCTCCCTAATCCATGGGCAAAATTGACATCGCCCACACCTAAAAGTGCCACAGCCCCCCTCTGCTCCTGCCGGTGATCTTGAGGATTGTAAGTGGCTATGGACAATCGCATCTCTGATGGAACGTGGTCTCCTATACGTGATTTGTGGTACGCTAGCCACGTACTTCGAGATGACCGGGTCCTCAGATAGGAAATGCCAGTTGTTGCCAATGAGGCTCCGTATCTCCTGTTGTTGTGATGTATAAGTAGTGATTAGTTTAGTGGTGGGGTGTGAGTCTCTCACCTTCTGTTTGAAAATGAGAGATTCACGTGAGTTGAGTTTGGCTCTTTGATAAGCTCTCTTAAGAACTTTTTTGCTATACCCTCGTTTGAGTAGACGATCATAAAGGGCTTGCGCCTCTCGCTCAAAGTCTTCATCTCTGGTACAATTTCGTCGGGTTCGGAGGTATTGACTGTAGGGTATGCTATTGATTAAAGTGCGGGGATGGGAGCTGGTAAAATGCAGAATAGTATTGCCAGCCGTCTCCTTTCTATATAGTGTGCTGAAAATTGAGCCATCGTCTCTAAGGACCAAACGTAGGTCCAGAAATGAAATAGTCGTTGTGTCACATTGCATAGTAAACTTGAGATTGAACTTATTGTGTGAAAGGAGTTCCATAAAGCTTCTAAGTAGCTCCATTGTCCCTGTCCATATGAGGAGGACATCGTCGATGTACCTCCGCCACAAAAGAATATGGCAGAGGTACATCGCCGTCCCCTCATCCGAAAAAAGATGGCGTTCCCAACCCCCCAGGTACAGGTTGGCATACGATGGGGCACACGAAGTCCCCATCGCCACCCCCTGTACCTGGAGGTAGGTCACGCCATTAAAAAGAAAAATGTTGTTGGTAAGTATGTGTTCCAACAGCTCCAACACAAATTGACACATATCCCAGCTGTCCGTGTCTCGTTCCTTGAGAAATTCGGCCACCGTTGCAACTCCCAGCTTATGTGGTATACTTGAATAGAGAGCTTCTATATCAATAGCTACCAAAATCGTACCTGAGGGTACCGTGAGACCCTCAAGGATCTTTAGTAGTTCCAACGTGTCCTTGAGGTGGGATGGCAGACTTGTGACGTGTGGGCGCATATAGTCATCCACAAACTGGCTCGCAGTCTCTGTGTGGCTTCCTATTCCCGAGACGATTGGACGTCCGGGGGGCTTAGATAAATTTTTGTGGACCTTGGGTAATGAATAGAAGGTCGGTGTTACCGGCCATTTAACCTCAAGGAACTCACGGATATCTCCATCAATCAGGCCTTGGGAAAATGCCCGATTAATGATAGACACATAGTAAGACCTAGCTTCAATCAGTTTCTGGGGTTCAATCTGCTGGTACCATTCATGGTTATCAAGAATATTTAAGCACATTGTAATATAATTTTCTTTATTCATCACCACCACGTTCCCTCCTTTATCCGACGGTTTAATCACTAGTTCGTCTCTCCTCATTAAATTTGCCAATGCCAGTTGTTGTGCTGGCGACAGATTCCTAGATTTGGGTTGTGCAAAATGTATAGTTTCTATTTGTTTTGTGGTCTGTTTCAAGAAAGCCCATACAGCTGGGCATGTCTGGAGATTTGGGAATTTTTGAGATTTATTCTTAAATTTTGATGGTCTTATAGATATACTAGGGCCTATTTCCTCATCCTCCGACGAGGAACTTTCCGAGTTCCCGTATCCCTCATTTTCATCCAGCAGTTGAATTAGTGTTTTCAGTGCTCTAAAGTCTTGTACCTTGAATCCCTTATATGGGTCTTCCTCTTTATTTGTCATTCTGCCTTTATCAGTATCAAATATATACTTATATGTAAGATTTCTAGCGAACATATGTAGATCTTTTACGAGGGTGAACTTGTCAATTTGTTGTGAGGGGCAAAAGCTGAGTCCTAGTCTGAGAACGTCCCTCTCAGTTGATGTGAGTTGGTATGAGGATAGATTAATGACATCTAATCCCGTCCTAGTGTTGGCTGTTTTATCACAAACGAGTCCATCTTTCCGCTGCGTTGGGCCACTAGAGTGGCCGGGGGGTTGGGGGCGTTCCCTAAAGGGGCTGAGCCTGAATTGGAATTACGGCCCTGGGAAGTTTTAGGTACGGCTCCCAGTTCCCGTTGGGAGTCTGCTCCCGTATTATCCGTCAAGGGTAGTAGTATACTAGTTCCTAGACCCGGTATGTCTGGGGCCCCCTCTACCTGATCTTGACATTGGTTGCTCGAAGGATGTTTACGGGGGGACATCATCCGTCTTTTCTGTGACCCTCCAGTGTTTTGATGTTCGTGGCTATTGCCTCGTTTCGGTAGTCGTCCCCTGCCATGTGAGCCCCGTGTCGTTTTAGATGGTTGTTTGTAAGATGAAACGGAAGATGATGATATTGAGGCATCCGAGTCGGATTTGTATGGTGTTTTCATACTTTTATTATTGTAATTATTATTTGATCGAGGAAATTTTCCTTGTCTATTATGATGGCCTCTAGGCCACCGATATGCATATCCTCCTGAGAAGGCAAGTTTATCTCTGTAAAGCTTATTTTCCTTTTTCATAACTATATCTTTGTTATAATTTTCCAGATATTGCATCAGTTCATTTTCTCTTCTTTGAAAATCAGCATTTACTGCGATTTGGTGTCCGTTTGTTTTTAGTACCTCAATTTCCTTATCAAGATCACTTAATTCTATGCTATATTTGTTTTTAAGCATTTTAATGAGGTCTGCGGAGCAGCTATTTAGATTCTGTTCCCATTCCTCTTTGAATTGGGGGTCGGTCACCTCAAATGTATTTTTGGCCTTGCCCCATGGATACACATCTATATATATGTGTATACTTAAGTCCAAAAGGGAATGTTACGCTGGGCCCCCGCATTAGTGATATCATTTTATATTTAAAATTAGGCACCATATATTTTCTTGATGACTTTTTATATAATCAATCTGATAACGACTAACCATTGGTAGTATAGATTGACTTTACCAATCACTTTTGGTGCTTTCTGATAGATATACCATCTTGAATTTTCAGCAGCGGTTCCTGCGTTTAACCCCCCTGAATGCGTGGCCCAGTTCCTCCTACAGGCACTGTCACTCTGGGATCTGGCACCCAGTGACATTTCATACCGGCCGGTTGCGCAGTTGCTGTCTATTGAATGGTGATTTTAACTTTGTCCTGAAATTATAGTAGGTGAGCTATTGTATGTCATTTTTGGTATCTGTTAAGAGATGTTAAGTTACCTTATGATCTAAGATGATTTTTTGTCTATACAGTGTAAATACATTAACTGCATCGTGCCTAGCCCTGATGAAGCGAATTCCTATTTGCGAAACATGTTGGCTCAAGTCACGTATTAACCGTTGATGTCACTACTGGACAATTATATGTTTACCCATGTATTGCGTATATTTTTCTACTATGCTTTTCAATAAATACAATTATTTTAGCTGATTGCTTATTATGCTCATCTACACAACTCAGTCAATTTCCTTTAAAATCCCACCCCTTGAGGAGGGTCGGTTCCTAGTCCTTTCCTCCCCCCTCTTCCCTGCTCTCCCTGCTCCCTGTCCCCGTCCCCCCATTCCCTTCCACCCCTCCTCCTTTCTCACATTACTGCTTTTAGGGATGGAAAATCATTTGAGTTGTTTTTTCACTTAGCCCAAATTATCCTGCCTCTATTGTATATATTCTAATTAGGTGAAGAACCTGTATTTGCTGGATAGGGACTACTATGGGACTGTTTCTTATTTAAACTGTGATTTGATTTTTGATTGTTTATTGCTCGTTTACTTGTACAATACTGTACTGCATGGTATATCTTCTTAATCTTTTCTTTCTTCCCCGGTAGGGAGTTTTTCCTTTCGCTGTCCTTCTCCTATCTATACGTATCTGACTCAGATAACCCTCTGGGTGCACAGTATAGCCCGACCTTTTCAAAAAAAAAAAAAAAAAAAAAAAAAAAAAAGTACTTACCATCTAGTATTTTTCTATGATGTCCCAATTTCTGGGAACTAACTGGGATCAGTTCCTGGATAACATACAAAGCACATGCGTTCCCCACACACAAATAGAGGTCAATCTAGATGTTTATTTCCTTAAATTGAAAAGACTTATGGAGAAAAAGTCTAATCTAGGATGGCATATTCGCTTTTTTGACCGGTACCTGGGTGATAGAATCTGTCCCCAGGATTGAGAATCCAGATATTCCCCTCCTTTG